>NC_092727.1:64268300-64452989 GCF_047496885.1 Scyliorhinus torazame | reverse complement strand
GGGCGGGAAGAGTTGGGGGGGCGGGAAGAGTTGGGGGGGCGGGAAGAGTTGGGGGGGCGGGAAGAGTTGGGGGGAGGGGCGGGAAGAGTTGGGGCGGGGCGGGAAGAGTTGGGGGGGCGGGAAGAGTTGGGGGGGCGGGAAGGTTGGGGGGCGGGAAGAGTTGGGGGGGCGGGAAGAGTTGGGGGGGCGGGAAGAGTTGGGGGGGCGGGAAGAGTTGGGGGGCGGGAAGAGTTGGGGGGGCGGGAAGAGTTGGGGGGGCGGGAAGAGTTGGGGGGGCGGGAAGAGTTGGGGGGGCGGGAAGAGTTGGGGGGGCGGGAAGAGTTGGGGGGGGCGGGAAGAGTTGGGGGGGCGGGAAGAGTTGGGGGGGCGGGAAGAGTTGGGGGGCGGGAAGAGTTGGGGGGGCGGGAAGAGTTGGGGGGGCGGGAAGAGTTGGGGGGGGCGGGAAGAGTTGGGGGGGGCGGGAAGAGTTGGGGGGCGGGAAGAGTTGGGGGGGCGGGAAGAGTTGGGGGGGGCGGGAAGAGTTGGGGGGGCGGGAAGAGTTGGGGGGGAGGGGGGGCGGGAAGAGTTGGGGGGGCGGGAAGAGTTGGGGGGGCGGGAAGAGTTGGGGGGGCGGGAAGAGTTGGGGGGGCGGAAGAGTTGGGGGGGCGGGAAGAGTTGGGGGGGCGGGAAGAGTTGGGGGGGGCGGGGAAGAGTTGGGGGGGCGGGAAGAGTTGGGGGGGCGGGGAAGAGTTGGGGGGGCGGGAAGAGTTGGGGGGGCGGGAAGAGTTGGGGGGGCGGGAAGAGTTGGGGGGCGGGAAGAGTTGGGGGGGCGGGAAGAGTTGGGGGGGCGGGAAGAGTTGGGGGGGCGGGAAGAGTTGGGGGGGGCGGGAAGAGTTGGGGGGGCGGGAAGAGTTGGGGGGGCGGGAAGAGTTGGGGGGGGCGGGAAGAGTTGGGGGGGCGGGAAGAGTTGGGGGGGCGGGAAGAGTTGGGGGGGCGGGAAGAGTTGGGGGGGGCGGGAAGAGTTGGGGGGGCGGGAAGAGTTGGGGGGGCGGGAAGAGTTGGGGGGGCGGGAAGAGTTGGGGGGGCGGGAAGAGTTGGGGGGGCGGGAAGAGTTGGGGGGGCGGGAAGAGTTGGGGGGCGGGAAGAGTTGGGGGGCGGGAAGAGTTGGGGGGGCGGGAAGAGTTGGGGGGGCGGGAAGAGTTGGGGGGGCGGGAAGAGTGGGGGGGCGGGAAGAGTTGGGGGGGCGGGAAGAGTTGGGGGGGCGGGAAGAGTTGGGGGGCGGGAAGAGTTGGGGGGGCGGGAAGAGTTGGGGGGGCGGGAAGAGTTGGGGGGGCGGGAAGAGTTGGGGGGGCGGGAAGAGTTGGGGGGGCGGGAAGAGTTGGGGGGGCGGGAAGAGTTGGGGGGGCGGGAAGAGTTGGGGGGGGCGGGAAGAGTTGGGGGGGCGGGAAGAGTTGGGGGGGCGGGAAGAGTTGGGGGGCGGGAAGAGTTGGGGGGGCGGGAAGAGTTGGGGGGGGCGGGAAGAGTTGGGGGGGGCGGGAAGAGTTGGGGGGGCGGGAAGAGTTGGGGGGGCGGGAAGAGTTGGGGGGGCGGGAAGAGTTGGGGGGGCGGGAAGAGTTGGGGGGGCGGGAAGAGTTGGGGGGGCGGGAAGAGTTGGGGGGGCGGGAAGAGTTGGGGGGCGGGAAGAGTTGGGGGGCGGGAAGAGTTGGGGGGGCGGGAAGAGTTGGGGGGGCGGGAAGAGTTGGGGGGGGCGGGAAGAGTTGGGGGGGCGGGAAGAGTTGGGGGGGCGGGAAGAGTTGGGGGGGCGGAAGAGTTGGGGGGGCGGGAAGAGTTGGGGGGGCGGGAAGAGTTGGGGGGGCGGGAAGAGTTGGGGGGGCGGGAAGAGTTGGGGGGGCGGGAAGAGTTGGGGGGGCGGGAAGAGTTGGGGGGGCGGGAAGAGTTGGGGGGGCGGGAAGGAGTTGGGGGGGCGGGAAGAGTTGGGGGGCGGGAAGAGTTGGGGGGCGGGAAGAGTTGGGGGGGCGGGAAGAGTTGGGGGGGCGGGAAGAGTTGGGGGGCGGGAAGAGTTGGGGGGGCGGGAAGAGTTGGGGGGGCGGGAAGAGTTGGGGGGGCGGGAAGAGTTGGGGGGGCGGGAAGAGTTGGGGGGGCGGGAAGAGTTGGGGGGGCGGGAAGAGTTGGGGGGGCGGGAAGAGTTGGGGGGGCGGGAAGAGTTGGGGGGGGCGGGAAGAGTTGGGGGGGCGGGAAGAGTTGGGGGGGCGGGAAGAGTTGGGGGGGCGGGAAGAGTTGGGGGGGCGGGAAGAGTTGGGGGGGCGGGAAGAGTTGGGGGGGCGGGAAGAGTTGGGGGGGCGGGAAGAGTTGGGGGGGCGGGAAGAGTTGGGGGGCGGGAAGAGTTGGGGGGGCGGGAAGAGTTGGGGGGGCGGGAAGAGTTGGGGGGGCGGGAAGAGTTGGGGGGGCGGGGAAGAGTTGGGGGGGCGGGAAGAGTTGGGGGGGCGGGAAGAGTTGGGGGGGCGGGAAGAGTTGGGGGGGCGGGAAGAGTTGGGGGGGCGGAAGAGTTGGGGGGGCGGGAAGAGTTGGGGGGGCGGGAAGAGTTGGGGGGCGGGAAGAGTTGGGGGGGCGGAAGAGTTGGGGGGGCGGGAAGAGTTGGGGGGGGCGGGAAGAGTTGGGGGGGCGGGAAGAGTTGGGGGGGCGGGAAGAGTTGGGGGGGCGGGAAGAGTTGGGGGGGCGGGAAGAGTTGGGGGGGCGGGAAGAGTTGGGGGGGCGGGAAGAGTTGGGGGGGCGGGAAGAGTTGGGGGGGCGGGAAGAGTTGGGGGGGCGGGAAGAGTTGGGGGGGCGGGAAGAGTTGGGGGGGCGGGAAGAGTTGGGGGGGCGGGAAGAGTTGGGGGGGCGGGAAGAGTTGGGGGGGCGGAAGAGTGGGGGGCGGAAGAGTTGGGGGGGCGGGAAGAGTTGGGGGGGCGGGAAGAGTTGGGGGGGCGGGAAGAGTTGGGGGGCGGGAAGAGTTGGGGGGGGCGGGAAGAGTTGGGGGGGCGGGAAGAGTTGGGGGGGGCGGGAAGAGTTGGGGGGGGCGGGAAGAGTTGGGGGGCGGGAAGAGTTGGGGGGCGGGAAGAGTTGGGGGGGGCGGAAGAGTTGGGGGGGCGGGAAGAGTTGGGGGGGCGGGAAGAGTTGGGGGGGCGGGAAGAGTTGGGGGGGCGGGAAGAGTTGGGGGGGCGGGAAGAGTTGGGGGGGGCGGGAAGAGTTGGGGGGGGCGGGAAGAGTTGGGGGGGCGGGAAGAGTTGGGGGGGCGGGAAGAGTTGGGGGGGGCGGGAAGAGTTGGGGGGGCGGGAAGAGTTGGGGGGGCGGGAAGAGTTGGGGGGGGCGGGAAGAGTTGGGGGGGCGGGAAGAGTTGGGGGGGCGGGAAGAGTTGGGGGGGCGGGAAGAGTTGGGGGGGGGCGGGAAGAGTTGGGGGGGGCGGGAAGAGTTGGGGGGGCGGGAAGAGTTGGGGGGGCGGGAAGAGTTGGGGGGGGCGGGGAAGAGTTGGGGGGGGCGGGAAGAGTTGGGGGGGGCGGGAAGAGTTGGGGGGGCGGGAAGAGTTGGGGGGGCGGGAAGAGTTGGGGGGGCGGGAAGAGTTGGGGGGGCGGGAAGAGTTGGGGGGCGGGAAGAGTTGGGGGGGCGGAAGAGTTGGGGGGGCGGAAGAGTTGGGGGGGCGGGAAGAGTTGGGGGGCGGGAAGAGTTGGGGGGGCGGGAAGAGTCGGGGGGGCGGGAAGAGTTGGGGGGGGCGGGAAGAGTTGGGGGGCGGGAAGAGTTGGGGGGCGGGAAGAGTTGGGGGGGGCGGGAAGAGTCGGGGGGGGCGGGAAGAGTGGGGGGGGCGGGAAGAGTTGGGGGGGCGGGAAGAGTCGGGGGGGCGGGAAGAGTCGGGGGGGGCGGGAAGAGTCGGGGGGGCGGGAAGAGTGGGGGGGCGGGAAGAGTCGGGGGGGCGGGAAGAGTCGGGGGGGCGGGAAGAGTCGGGGGCGGGAAGAGTCGGGGGGGGCGGGAAGAGTCGGGGGGGGCGGGAAGAGTCGGGGGGGGCGGGAAGAGTCGGGGGGGGCGGGGAAGAGTCGGGGGGGCGGGAAGAGTCGGGGGGGGGAGCGGGAAGAGTCGGGGGGGGCGGGAAGAGTCGGGGGGGGCGGGAAGAGTCGGGGGGGGCGGGAAGAGTCGGGGGGGGGGGAAGAGTCGGGGGGGCGGAAGAGTCGGGGGGCGGGAAGAGTCGGGGGGGGCGGGAAGAGTCGGGGGGGCGGGGAAGAGTCGGGGGGGGCGGGAAGAGTCGGGGGGGGCGGGGAAGAGTCGGGGGGGGCGGGAAGAGTCGGGGGGGGCGGGAAGAGTCGGGGGGGCGGGAAGAGTCGGGGGGGCGGGAAGAGTCGGGGGGGGGGGAAGAGTCGGGGGGGCGGAAGAGTCGGGGGGGGCGGGAAGAGTCGGGGGGGGCGGGAAGAGTCGGGGGGGGCGGGGAAGAGTCGGGGGGGGCGGGAAGAGTCGGGGGGGGCGGGAAGAGTCGGGGGGCGGAGAGCGGGGGGCGAAGAGTCGGGGGGCGGGAAGAGTCGGGGGGGGCGGAAGAGTCGGGGGGGCGGGAAGAGTCGGGGGGGGCGGGAAGAGTCGGGGGGGCGGGAAGAGTCGGGGGGGCGGAGTCGGGGGGCGGAAGAGTCGGGGGGGCGGGAAGAGTCGGGGGGGGCGGGAAGAGTCGGGGGGGGCGGGGAAGAGTCGGGGGGGGCGGGAAGAGTCGGGGGGGGCGGGAAGAGTCGGGGGGGGCGGGAAGAGTCGGGGGGGGCGGGAAGAGTCGGGGGGGGGCGGGAAGAGTCGGGGGGCGGGAAGAGTCGGGGGGGCGGGAAGAGTCGGGGGGGCGGGAGAGTCGGGGGGGGCGGGAAGAGTCGGGGGGGGCGGGAAGAGTCGGGGGGGGCGGGAAGAGTCGGGGGGGGCGGGAAGAGTCGGGGGGGGCGGAAGAGTCGGGGGGGGCGGGAAGAGTCGGGGGGGGGCGGGAAGAGTCGGGGGGGGCGGGAAGAGTCGGGGGGGGCGGGAAGAGTCGGGGGGGGCGGGAAGAGTCGGGGGGGGCGGGAAGAGTCGGGGGGGGCGGGAAGAGTCGGGGGGGGGCGGGGAAGAGTCGGGGGGGGCGGGAAGAGTCGGGGGGGGCGGGAAGAGTCGGGGGGGGCGGGAAGAGTCGGGGGGGGGCGGGGAAGAGTCGGGGGGGGCGGGAAGAGTCGGGGGGGGCGGGAAGAGTCGGGGGGGGCGGGAAGAGTCGGGGGGGGCGGAAGAGTCGGGGGGGCGGAAGAGTCGGGGGGGGCGGGAAGAGTCGGGGGGGGCGGGAAGAGTCGGGGGGGGCGGGAAGAGTCGGGGGGGGCGGGAAGAGTCGGGGGGGGCGGGAAGAGTCGGGGGGGCGGGAAGAGTCGGGGGGGGCGGGAAGAGTCGGGGGGGGGCGGGGAAGAGTCGGGGGGGGGCGGGAAGAGTCGGGGGGGCGGGAAGAGTCGGGGGGGGCGGGAAGAGTCGGGGGGGCGGGAAGAGTCGGGGGGGGCGGGAAGAGTCGGGGGGGGCGGGAAGAGTCGGGGGGGGCGGGAAGAGTCGGGGGGGGCGGGAAGAGTCGGGGGGGGCGGGAAGAGTCGGGGGGGGCGGGAAGAGTCGGGGGGGGGCGGGAAGAGTCGGGGGGGGCGGGAAGAGTCGGGGGGGGCGGGAAGAGTCGGGGGGGGCGGGAAGAGTCGGGGGGGCGGGAAGAGTCGGGGGGGGCGGGAAGAGTCGGGGGGGGCGGGAAGAGTCGGGGGGGGCGGGAAGAGTCGGGGGGGGCGGGAAGAGTCGGGGGGGGCGGGAAGAGTCGGGGGGGGCGGGAAGAGTCGGGGGGGCGGGAAGAGTCGGGGGGGGCGGGAAGAGTCGGGGGGGGCGGGAAGAGTCGGGGGGGGCGGGAAGAGTCGGGGGGGGCGGGAAGAGTCGGGGGGGGCGGGAAGAGTCGGGGGGGGGCGGGAAGAGTCGGGGGGGGCGGGAAGAGTCGGGGGGGGGCGGGAAGAGTCGGGGGGGGCGGGAAGAGTCGGGGGGGGCGGGAAGAGTCGGGGGGGGGCGGGAAGAGTCGGGGGGGGCGGGAAGAGTCGGGGGGGGCGGGAAGAGTCGGGGGGGCGGGAAGAGTCGGGGGGGGCGGGAAGAGTCGGGGGGGGCGGGAAGAGTCGGGGGGGGCGGAAGAGTCGGGGGGGCGGGAAGAGTCGGGGGGGGCGGGAAGAGTCGGGGGGGGCGGGAAGAGTCGGGGGGGGCGGGAAGAGTCGGGGGGGGCGGGAAGAGTCGGGGGGGGCGGGAAGAGTCGGGGGGGGCGGGAAGAGTCGGGGGGGGGCGGGAAGAGTCGGGGGGGCGGGAGAGTCGGGGGGGGCGGGAAGAGTCGGGGGGGGCGGGAAGAGTCGGGGGGGGGCGGGAAGAGTCGGGGGGGGCGGGAAGAGTCGGGGGGGGCGGGAAGAGTCGGGGGGGGCGGGAAGAGTCGGGGGGGCGGGAAGAGTCGGGGGGGCGGGAAGAGCGGGGGGGCGGGAAGAGTCGGGGGGGGCGGGAAGAGTCGGGGGGGCGGGAAGAGTCGGGGGGGCGGAAGAGTCGGGGGGGGCGGGAAGAGTCGGGGGGGGCGGGAAGAGTCGGGGGGGGCGGGAAGAGTCGGGGGGGGCGGGAAGAGTCGGGGGGGCGGGAAGAGTCGGGGGGGGCGGGAAGAGTCGGGGGGGGCGGGAAGAGTCGGGGGGGGCGGGAAGAGTCGGGGGGGGCGGGAAGAGTCGGGGGGGGCGGGAAGAGTCGGGGGGGGCGGGAAGAGTCGGGGGGGGCGGGAAGAGTCGGGGGGGGCGGGAAGAGTCGGGGGGGGCGGGAAGAGTCGGGGGGGGCGGGAAGAGTCGGGGGGGGCGGGAAGAGTCGGGGGGGGCGGGAAGAGTCGGGGGGGGCGGGAAGAGTCGGGGGGGGGCGGGAAGAGTCGGGGGGGGCGGGAAGAGTCGGGGGGGGCGGGAAGAGTCGGGGGGGGCGGGAAGAGTCGGGGGGGGCGGGAAGAGTCGGGGGGGGCGGGAAGAGTCGGGGGGGGCGGGAAGAGTCGGGGGGGGCGGGAAGAGTCGGGGGGGGCGGGAAGAGTCGGGGGGGGCGGGAAGAGTCGGGGGGGGCGGGAAGAGTCGGGGGGGGCGGGAAGAGTCGGGGGGGGCGGGAAGAGTCGGGGGGGGCGGGAAGAGTCGGGGGGGGCGGGAAGAGTCGGGGGGGCGGGAAGAGTCGGGGGGGGCGGGAAGAGTCGGGGGGGGCGGGAAGAGTCGGGGGGGGCGGGAAGAGTCGGGGGGGGCGGGAAGAGTCGGGGGGGGCGGGAAGAGTCGGGGGGGGCGGGAAGAGTCGGGGGGGCGGGAAGAGTCGGGGGGGGCGGGAAGAGTCGGGGGGGGCGGGAAGAGTCGGGGGGGGCGGGAAGAGTCGGGGGGGGCGGGAAGAGTCGGGGGGGGCGGGAAGAGTCGGGGGGGGCGGGAAGAGTCGGGGGGGGCGGGAAGAGTCGGGGGGGGCGGAAGAGTCGGGGGGGCGGGAAGAGTCGGGGGGGGCGGGAAGAGTCGGGGGGGGCGGGAAGAGTCGGGGGGGGCGGGAAGAGTCGGGGGGGGCGGGAAGAGTCGGGGGGGGGCGGGAAGAGTCGGGGGGGGCGGGAAGAGTCGGGGGGGGCGGGAAGAGTCGGGGGGGCGGAAGAGTCGGGGGGGGCGGGAAGAGTCGGGGGGGGCGGGAAGAGTCGGGGGGGCGGGAAGAGTCGGGGGGGCGGGGAAGAGTCGGGGGGGGGCGGGAAGAGTCGGGGGGGCGGGGAAGAGTCGGGGGGGGCGGGAAGAGTCGGGGGGGGGCGGGAAGGAGAGTCGGGGGGGGCGGGAAGAGTCGGGGGGGGCGGGAAGAGTCGGGGGGGGCGGGAAGAGTCGGGGGGGGCGGGGAAGAGTCGGGGGGGGCGGGAAGAGTCGGGGGGGGCGGGAAGAGTCGGGGGGGGCGGGAAGAGTCGGGGGGGGCGGGAAGAGTCGGGGGGGGCGGGAAGAGTCGGGGGGGGCGGGAAGAGTCGGGGGGGGCGGGAAGAGTCGGGGGGGGCGGGAAGAGTCGGGGGGGGCGGGAAGAGTCGGGGGGGCGGGAAGAGTCGGGGGGGGCGGGAAGAGTCGGGGGGGGCGGGAAGAGTCGGGGGGGGCGGGAAGAGTCGGGGGGGGCGGGAAGAGTCGGGGGGGGGCGGGAAGAGTCGGGGGGGGCGGGAAGAGTCGGGGGGGGCGGGAAGAGTCGGGGGGGGCGGGAAGAGTCGGGGGGGGCGGGAAGAGTCGGGGGGGGCGGGGAAGAGTCGGGGGGGGCGGGAAGAGTCGGGGGGGGCGGGAAGAGTCGGGGGGGCGGGAAGAGTCGGGGGGGGGCGGGAAGAGTCGGGGGGGGCGGGAAGAGTCGGGGGGGGGCGGGAAGAGTCGGGGGGGGCGGGAAGAGTCGGGGGGGGCGGGAAGAGTCGGGGGGGGCGGGAAGAGTCGGGGGGGCGGGAAGAGTCGGGGGGGGCGGGAAGAGTCGGGGGGGGCGGGAAGAGTCGGGGGGGCGGGAAGAGTCGGGGGGGGCGGGAAGAGTCGGGGGGGCGGGAAGAGTCGGGGGGGGCGGGAAGAGTCGGGGGGGCGGGAAGAGTCGGGGGGGCGGGAAGAGTCGGGGGGGGCGGGAAGAGTCGGGGGGGCGGGAAGAGTCGGGGGGGGCGGGAAGAGTCGGGGGGGCGGGAAGAGTCGGGGGGGCGGGAAGAGTCGGGGGGGCGGGAAGAGTCGGGGGGGCGGGAAGAGTCGGGGGGGCGGGAAGAGTCGGGGGGGCGGGAAGAGTCGGGGGGGGCGGGAAGAGTCGGGGGGGGCGGGAAGAGTCGGGGGGGCGGGAAGAGTCGGGGGGGCGGGAAGAGTCGGGGGGCGGGAAGAGTCGGGGGGGCGGGAAGAGTCGGGGGGGCGGGAAGAGTCGGGGGGGGGGCGGGAAGAGTCGGGGGGGCGGGAAGAGTCGGGGGGGCGGGAAGAGTCGGGGGGGCGGGAAGAGTCGGGGGGGGCGGGAAGAGTCGGGGGGGCGGGAAGAGTCGGGGGGGCGGGAAGAGTCGGGGGGGGGCGGGAAGAGTCGGGGGGGCGGGAAGAGTCGGGGGCGGAGCGGGGCGGAAGAGTCGGGGGGGCGGGAAGAGTCGGGGGGGCGGGAAGAGTCGGGGGGGCGGGAAGAGTCGGGGGGGCGGGAAGAGTCGGGGCGGAGAGCGGGGGGCGGAAGAGTCGGGGGGGCGGGAAGAGTCGGGGGGGGCGGGAAGAGTCGGGGGGGCGGGAAGAGTCGGGGGGGCGGGAAGAGTCGGGGGGGGCGGGAAGAGTCGGGGGGGGCGGGAAGAGTCGGGGGGGCGGGAAGAGTCGGGGGGGCGGGAAGAGTCGGGGGGGCGGGGAAGAGTCGGGGGGGCGGGAAGAGTCGGGGGGGCGGGAAGAGTCGGGGGGGCGGGAAGAGTCGGGGGGGCGGGAAGAGTCGGGGGGGCGGGAAGAGTCGGGGGGGCGGGAAGAGTCGGGGGGGCGGGAAGAGTCGGGGGGGCGGGAAGAGTCGGGGGGGCGGGAAGAGTCGGGGGGGCGGAAGAGTCGGGGGGGCGGGAAGAGTCGGGGGGGCGGGAAGAGTCGGGGGGGCGGGAAGAGTCGGGGGGGCGGGAAGAGTCGGGGGGGCGGGAAGAGTCGGGGGGGCGGGAAGAGTCGGGGGGCGGGAAGAGTCGGGGGGGCGGGAAGAGTCGGGGGGGCGGGAAGAGTCGGGGGGGCGGGAAGAGTCGGGGGGGGGGCGGGAAGAGTCGGGGGGGCGGGAAGAGTCGGGGGGGGCGGGAAGAGTCGGGGGGGCGGGAAGAGTCGGGGGGGCGGGAAGAGTCGGGCGGGGCGGGAAGAGTCGGGGGGGCGGGAAGAGTCGGGGGGGCGGGAAGAGTCGGGGGGGGCGGGAAGAGTCGGGGGGGCGGGAAGAGTCGGGGGGCGGGAAGAGTCGGGGGGCGGAAGAGTCGGGGGGGGCGGGAAGAGTCGGGGGGGCGGGGAAGAGTCGGGGGGGCGGGAAGAGTCGGGGGGGCGGGAAGAGTCGGGGGGGCGGGAAGAGTCGGGGGGGCGGGAAGAGTCGGGGGCGGAGAGCGGGGGCGGGAAGAGTCGGGGGGGCGGGAAGAGTCGGGGGGGCGGGAAGAGTCGGGGGGGCGGGAAGAGTCGGGGGGGCGGGAAGAGTCGGGGGGGCGGGAAGAGTCGGGGGGGCGGGGAAGAGTCGGGGGGGCGGGAAGAGTCGGGGGGGCGGGAAGAGTCGGGGGGGGCGGGAAGAGTCGGGGGGCGGGAAGAGTCGGGGGGGCGGGAAGAGTCGGGGGGGCGGGAAGAGTCGGAAGTCGGGGGGGCGGGAAGAGTCGGGGGGGCGGGAAGAGTCGGGGGGGCGGGAAGAGTCGGGGGGGCGGGAAGAGTCGGGGGGGCGGGGAAGAGTCGGGGGGGCGGGAAGAGTTGGGGGGGGCGGGAAGAGTTGGGGGGGCGGGAAGAGTTGGGGGGGCGGGAAGAGTTGGGGGGGCGGGAAGAGTTGGGGGGGCGGGAAGAGTTGGGGGGGCGGGAAGAGTTGGGGGGGCGGGAAGAGTTGGGGGGGCGGGAAGAGTTGGGGGGGCGGGAAGAGTTGGGGGGGCGGGAAGAGTTGGGGGGGCGGGAAGAGTTGGGGGGGGCGGGAAGAGTTGGGGGGGCGGGAAGAGTTGGGGGGGGCGGGGAAGAGTTGGGGGGGCGGGAAGAGTTGGGGGGGCGGGAAGAGTTGGGGGGGGCGGGAAGAGTTGGGGGGGCGGGAAGAGTTGGGGGGGGCGGGAAGAGTTGGGGGGGGGCGGGAAGAGTTGGGGGGGCGGGAAGAGTTGGGGGGGGCGGGAAGAGTTGGGGGGGCGGAAGAGTTGGGGGGGCGGGAAGAGTTGGGGGGGCGGGAAGAGTCGGGGGGGTAGGGGGCGGAAAGGGTTGGGGGGGAGGGTGGGGGGGGGGGCGGGAAGGGTTGGGGGGGTGGGGGGGGCGGGGGGGCGGGAAGGGTTGGGGGGGGCGGGAAGGGTTGGAGGGGTGGGGGGGGCGGGAAGGGTTGGAGGGGTGGGGGGGGCGGGAAGGGTTGGAGGGGTGGGGGGGGGCGGGAAGAGTCGGGGGGGCGGGAAGAGTCGGGGGGGCGGGCAGAGTCGGGGGGGCGGGCAGAGTCGGGGGGGCGGGGCAGAGTCGGGGGGGGCGGGCAGAGTCGGGGGGGGCGGGCAGAGTCGGGGGGGGCGGGCAGAGTCGGGGGGGGCGGGCAGAGTCGGGGGGGGGCGGGCAGAGTCGGGGGGGGGCGGGCAGAGTCGGGGGGGGCGGGCAGAGTCGGGGGGGGCGGGCAGAGTCGGGGGGGGCGGGCAGAGTCGGGGGGGGCGGGCAGAGTCGGGGGGGGCGGGCAGAGTCGGGGGGGGCGGGCAGAGTCGGGGGGGGCGGGCAGAGTCGGGGGGGGCGGGCAGAGTCGGGGGGGGCGGGCAGAGTCGGGGGGGGCGGGCAGAGTCGGGGGGGGCGGGCAGAGTCGGGGGGGGCGGGGCAGAGTCGGGGGGGGCGGGCAGAGTCGGGGGGGGGCGGGCAGAGTCGGGGGGGGGCGGGCAGAGTCGGGGGGGGCGGGCAGAGTCGGGGGGGGGCGGGCAGAGTCGGGGGGGCGGGCAGAGTCGGGGGGGGCGGGCAGAGTCGGGGGGGGCGGGCAGAGTCGGGGGGGGCGGGCAGAGTTGGGGGGGGCGGGCAGAGTTGGGGGGGGGCGGGCAGAGTTGGGGGGGGCGGGCAGAGTTGGGGGGGGCGGGCAGAGTTGGGGGGGGCGGGCAGAGTTGGGGGGGGCGGGCAGAGTTGGGGGGGCGGGCAGAGTTGGGGGGGCGGGCAGAGTTGGGGGGGCGGGCAGAGTTGGGGGGCGGGCAGAGTTGGGGGGGCGGGCAGAGTTGGGGGGGCGGGCAGAGTTGGGGGGGCGGGCAGAGTTGGGGGGGCAGGCAGAGTTGGGGGGGCGGGAAGGGTAGGGGGGGGTGGGGGGGGCGGGAAGGGTAGGGGGGGGTGGGGGGGGGCGGGAAGGGTAGGGGGGGTGGGGGGGGGCGGGAAGGGTAGGGGGGGGTGGGGGGGGTGGGGGGGGGCGGGAAGGGTAGGGGGGGGTGGGGGGGGCGGGAAGGGTAGGGGGGGGTGGGGGGGGCGGGAAGGGTAGGGGGGTGGGGGGGGCGGGAAGGGTGGGGGGGGCGGGAAGGGTGGGGGGGGCGGGAAGGGTGGGGGGGGGCGGGAAGGGTAGGGGGGGTGGGGGGGGCGGGAAGGGTAGGGGGGGGTGGGGGGGGGGCGGGAAGGGTAGGGGGGGTGGGGGGGGCGGGAAGGGTAGGGGGGGGTGGGGGGGGCGGGAAGGGTAGGGGGGGTGGGGGGGGCGGGAAGGGTAGGGGGGGGTGGGGGGGGCGGAAGGGTAGGGGGGGGTGGGGGGGGCGGGAAGGGTAGGGGGGGGGGTGGGGGGGGGCGGGAAGGGTAGGGGGGGGTGGGGGGGGCGGGAAGGGTAGGGGGGGGTGGGGGGGGGCGGGAAGGGTAGGGGGGGTGGGGGGGGGCGGGAAGGGTAGGGGGGGGTGGGGGGGGCGGGAAGGGTAGGGGGGGTGGGGGGGGGCGGGCAGAGTTGGGGGGGCAGGCAGAGTTGGGGGGGGCGGGAAGGGTAGGGGGGGGTGGGGGGGGCGGGAAGGGTAGGGGGGGTGGGGGGGGGGGGGCGGGAAGGGTAGGGGGGGGTGGGGGGGGCGGGAAGGGTAGGGGGGGTGGGGGGGGGCGGGAAGGGTAGGGGGGGTGGGGGGGGCGGGAAGGGTAGGGGGGGTGGGGGGGGGGCGGGAAGGGTAGGGGGGGGTGGGGGGGGGGCGGGAAGGGTAGGGGGGGTGGGGGGGGCGGGAAGGGTAGGGGGGGGTGGGGGGGGCGGGAAGGGTAGGGGGGGTGGGGGGGGCGGGAAGGGTGGGGGGGGCGGGAAGGGTAGGGGGGGGGTGGGGGGGGCGGGAAGGGTAGGGGGGGGTGGGGGGGGGCGGGAAGGGTAGGGGGGGTGGGGGGGGCGGGAAGGGTAGGGGGGGTGGGGGGGGCGGGAAGGGTAGGGGGGGGGTGGGGGGGGCGGGAAGGGTAGGGGGGGTGGGGGGGGCGGGAAGGGTAGGGGGGTGGGGGGGGGCGGGAAGGGTAGGGGGGGTGGGGGGGGCGGGAAGGGTAGGGGGGGTGGGGGGGGGCGGGAAGGGTAGGGGGGTGGGGGGGGCGGGAAGGGTAGGGGGGTGGGGGGGGCGGGAAGGGTAGGGGGGTGGGGGGGGCGGGAAGGGTAGGGGGGGTGGGGGGGGCGGGAAGGGTAGGGGGGGGTGGGGGGGGCGGGAAGGGTAGGGGGGGTGGGGGGGGCGGGAAGGGTAGGGGGGGGTAGGGGGGGCGGGGGGGCGGGGGGGTAGGGGGGGTGGGGGGGGCGGGGGGGGTAGGGGTGGGGGGGGCGGGGGGGGTAGGGGGGGGTGGGGGGGGCGGGAAGGGTAGGGGGGGGTGGGGGGGGCGGGAAGGGTAGGGGGGGGGTGGGGGGGGCGGGAAGGGTAGGGGGGGGTGGGGGGGGCGGGAAGGGTAGGGGGGGTGGGGGGGGCGGGAAGGGTAGGGGGGGTGGGGGGGGCGGGAAGGGTAGGGGGGGGTGGGGGGGGCGGGAAGGGTAGGGGTGGGGGGGGCGGGAAGGGTAGGGGTGGGTGGGGGGGGCGGGAAGGGTAGGGGGGGGTGGGGGGGGCGGGAAGGGTAGGGGGGGTGGGGGGGGGCGGGAAGGGTAGGGGGGGTGGGGGGGCGGGAAGGGTAGGGGGGGTGGGGGGGGCGGGAAGGGTAGGGGGGGGTGGGGGGGGCGGGAAGGGTAGGGGGGGGTGGGGGGGGCGGGAAGGGTAGGGGGGGGGGTGGGGGGGCGGGAAGGGTAGGGGGGGGTGGGGGGGGCGGGAAGGGTAGGGTGGGGGGGGCGGGAAGGGTAGGGTGGGGGGGGCGGGAAGGGTAGGGTGGGGGGGGCGGGAAGGGTAGGGTGGGGGGGGCGGGAAGGGTAGGGGGGGGGGTGGGGGGGGCGGGAAGGGTAGGGGGGGTGTGGGGGGGGCGGGAAGGGTAGGGGGGGGGTGGGGGGGGGCGGGAAGGGTAGGGGGGGGGTGGGGGGGGCGGGAAGGGTAGGGGGGGGTGGGGGGGGCGGGAAGGGTAGGGGGGGGGTGGGGGGGGCGGGAAGGGTAGGGGGGGGGTGGGGGGGGGCGGGAAGGGTAGGGGGGGGGGTGGGGGGGGCGGGAAGGGTAGGGGGGGGGGGGGTTGCGGCTATCACGTGCCCCGGGCCCTGGATGATGTAACCGGCTGCAACAATGAGGTGGCGGCTGCGGGCTGGGCTCAGCTTCTAGAAGCCGCCCGCCTGCCCGGGCCCGGGGCAGCTTCGGGTCGTCTGCAAACCAACTGCGCCACGGCGCCCGGGCAGCGGCTCCACCTCCCGCCGCCGACGCCAGGGCCCCGCGCAGAAAGCGGGCGCCACGTGAGCCCGGCCGGGCTCCGCATTAAACAAAGCACTTACCGCACGTGAGTGAGCCCGAGCCGGGCCCGGGCCTCGGCTGGAGCAGCCACTGCTTCACAGCCGCCCGCCCTGCCTCCGACACACACACACGGGGGGCCAAGGCGGAGCGCCGCTCCCTCTCCGGGAAAGCTCAGCTCGGCCTCTCCAGCGGCCGCTCTGCGCGGCTCCACCGTCCGGAACAAGCTGAATACAGATGGCGGCTGGACGCCTTTCGGCGCCTCTAGCTAGGGCTCTTTCTCTCCAAGAAGAACGCAGTAAGATGGCGGCTGGGCCTGGCGCTGCTGGCTGACAGGGTGCAGCCTTTTCCCCGATAACAATGCAGCGAGAGCCGCGGCGGCGCTGCACATTCCCCGCCCGGCCGCGGCGGGGGCAGCAGAGCGCTCCCTGTAAACACTGCGCAGGCGCTCAGCCCGGTCGCATCCTGGGAATTGTAGTTCCAGCACTCTCACTATGAAAATGCGCAGCCGCAGTGGCACACCCGCCCTGCCGAGAGACTACAACTCCCAGATGTATGAGCGTGTCTCTGATTATTCAGCTGTTCTCCCTCCCCCCACTGCGCAGCAATCGGCCCATTGGCTGGACGGCAGGATGGCGCCATTCTGCTCAGACACACTTTGCAGAAAACTAAATTGCAATAATTCAGAACACGGAAATGCACCACACGCATGTGACAACCCTAGCTCAACCAGGGTACAGTCTGTCACAGGCCCTGCGCCTGGTTGAGCATTCCTAAATGAAGCGTTTATTCAATTGGAACAGAAAGTCTGCAATTTAAGCTAATGTCAAGCATCTTTGAAAGCTTTAATTTAAAAGGGTAAGTCATGACAGGAGAACGCAAAGCCTTAGTTTGCTCCTCCTGCACCATGTGGGAGACCCGGAACATTTCCACTGTCCAGGGCCAGTATGTGGAGATGCCGGCGTTGGACTGGGGTGAGCACAGTAAGAAGTCTTACAACACCAGGTTAAAGTCCAATAGGTTGGTTTCGATGTCACTAGCTTTCGGAGCGCTGCTCCTTCCTCAGGTGAATGACAAACAAACAAACCTGTTGGACTTTAACCTGGTGTTGTAAGACTTCTGACTGGGCCAGTATGTGTGCAGTAAGTTTCTCCAGCTACAGCTCCAGGAAGCCTAGTTTCAGAGCTGGATCGGTGGCTGGGGACACTCATCCGTGAGGCGGGGAGTGTTATGGGTAGCATGTATGACCCCACAGGCACGTAGAGAATGGGTGACCACCAGACAGAAAAGAGCCAGGCAGGCTCTGCAGGAACCTGCTGTCACCATTCCCCTGCAAAACAGACATACTGTCTTGAATACTGTTGACGGGAATGACCCCTCAGGGGAAAGCAACAACAGCCAAATTTATTGCACCACAATCGGTTATGCTGTGGAGGGGAGGAGTAAAAACTGGGAATGCAAGTTATGGGAGATTTGATTGCAAGGGGAATTTATAGGTGTTTCTTAGGCTGCAAATGAGACTCCAGGATTGTATGTTGCCTCCCTGGTACTAACGGCAAGAATGTCTCAGAACGGTTATAGGACATTCTGGAGGGGGAGGGTGAACCGTGGTTCACATGGGTACCAATGGCATAGGTAAAAAAAGGGATGACGCCCTGAAGCAGAATATCGGGAGTGAAGGAGAATGTTGAGAAGTTGGATCTCAGGGCAACACGGTGGTGCTGTGATTAGCACCGCTGCCACACGGCGCTGAGGCCACAGGTTTGATCCCGGCTCTGGGTCACTGTCCGTGTGGAGTTTGCACATTCTCACCGTGTTTGCATGGGTTTTGCCCCCCACAGCCCAAAGATGTGCAGGCTAGGCGGATTGGCCACGATTCTCTTATGGTTATAGAACATAGAACATAGAACAATACAGCGCAGTACAGGCCCTTCGGCCCACGATGTTGCACCGAAACAAAAGCCATCCAACCTACACTATGCCATTATCATCCATATGTTTATCCAATAAACTTTTAAATGCCCTCAATGTTGGCGAGTTCACCACTGTAGCAGGTAGGGCATTCCACGGCCTCACTACTCTTTGTGTAAAGAACCTACCTCTGACCTCTGTCCTATATCTATTACCCCTCAGTTTAAAGTTATGTCCCCTCGTGCCAGCCATATCCATCCGCGGGAGAAGGCTCTCACTGTCCACCCTATCCAACCCCCTGATCATTTTGTATGCCTCTATTAAGTCTCCTCTTAACCTTCTTCTCTCCAACGAAAACAACCTCAAGTCCATCAGCCTTTCCTCATAAGATTTTCCCTCCATACCAGGCAACATCCTGGTAAATCTCCTCTGCACCCGCTCCAAAGCCTCCACGTCCTTCCTATAATGCGGTGACCAGAACTGTACCAGAGTTCTGTACAGCTGCAACATGACCTCCCGACTCCGGAACTCAATCCCTCTACCAATAAAGGCCAACACTCCATAGGCCTTCTTCACAACCCTATCAACCTGGGTGGCAACTTTCAGGGATCTATGTACATGGACACCTAGATCCCTCTGCTCATCCACACTTTCAAGAACTTTACCATTAGCCAAATATTCCGCATTCCTGTTATTCCTTCCAAAGTGAATCACCTCACACTTCTCTACATTAAACTCCATTTGCCACCTCTCGGCCCAACTCTGCAGCTTATCTATATCCCTCTGTAATCTGCTACATCCTTCCACACTATCGACAACACCGCCGACTTTAGTATCGTCTGCAAATTTACTCACCCACCCTTCTGCGCCTACCTCTAGGTCATTGATAAAAATGACAAACAGCAACGGCCCCAGAACAGATCCTTGTGGTACTCCACTTGTGACTGTACTCCATTCTGAACATTTCCCATCAACCACCACCCTCTGTCTTCTTTCAGCTAGCCAATTTCTGATCCACATCTCTAAATCACCCTCAATCCCCAGCCTCCGTATTTTTTGCAACAGCCTACCGTGGGGAACCTTATCAAACGCTTTGCTGAAATCCATATACACCACATCAACTGCTCTACCCTCGTCTACCTGTTCAGTCACCTTCTCAAAGAACTCAATAAGGTTTGTGAGGCATGACCTACCCTTCACAAAGCCATGCTGACTATCCCTGATCATATTATTCCTATCTAGATGATTATAAATCTTGTCTCTTATAATCCCCTCCAAGACTTTACCCACTACAGACGTGAGGCTCACCGGCCTATAGTTGCCGGGGTTGTCTCTGCTCCCCTTTTTGAACAAAGGGACCACATTTGCTGTCCTCCAGTCCTCTGGCACTATTCCTGTAGCCAATGATGACATAAAAATCAAAGCCAAAAGTCCAGCAATCTCTTCCCTGGCCTCCCATAGAATCCTAGGATAAATCCCATCAGGTCCCGGGGACTTATCTATTTTCAGCCTGTCCAGAATTGCCAACACCTCTTCCCTACGTACCTCAATGCCATCTATTCTATTAGCCTGGGGCTCAGCATTCTCCTCCACAACATTATCTTTTTCCTGAGTGAATACTGACGAAAAATATTCATTTAGTATCTCGCCTATCTCTTCAGACTCCACACACAATTTCCCATCCCTGTCCTTGACTGGTCCTACTCTTTCCCTAGTCATTCGCTTATTCCTGACATACCTATAGAAAGCTTTTGGGTTTTCCTTGATCCTTCCTGCCAAATACTTCTCATGTCCCCTCCTTGCTCGTCTTAGCTCTCTCTTTAGATCCTTCCTCGCTACCTTGTAACTATCCATCGCCCCAACCGAAACTTCACACTTCATCTTCACATAGGCCTCCTTCTTCCTCTTAACAAGAGATTCCACTTCCTTGGTAAACCACGGTTCCCTCGCTCGACGCCTTCCTCCCTGTCTGACCGGTACATACTTATCAAGAACACGCAGTAGCTGATCCTTGAACAAGCCCCACTTATCCAGTGTGCCCAACACTTGCAGCCTACTTCTCCACCTTATCCCCCCCAAGTCACGTCTAATGGCATCATAATTGCCCTTCCCCCAGCTATAACTCTTGCCCTGCGGTGTATACTTATCCCTTTCCATCATTAACGTAAACGTCACCGAATTGTGGTCACTGTCCCCAAAGTGCTCTCCTACCTCCAAATCCAACACCTGCCCTGGTTCATTACCCAAAACCAAATCCAACGTGGCCTCGCCTCTTGTTGGCCTGTCAACATATTGTTTCAGGAAACCCTCCTGCACACACTGTACAAAAAACGACCCATCTATTGTACTCGAACTGTATCTTTTCCAGTCAATATTTGGAAAGTTAAAGTCTCCCATAATAACTACCCTGTTACTTTCGCTCTTATCCAGGATCATCCTCGCCATCCTTTCCTCTACATCCCTAGAACTATTTGGAGGCCTATAGAAGACTCCCAACAGGGTGACCTCTACTTTCATGTTTCTAACCTCAGCCCATACTACCTCGGAAGATGAGTCCCCATCTAGCATCCTCTCCGCCACCGTAATACTGCTCTTGACTAGCAGCGCCACACCTCCCCCTCTTTTGCCTCCTTCTCTGAGCTTACTAAAACACCTAAACCCCGGAACCTGCAACATCCATTCCTGTCCCTGCTCTATCCATGTCTCCGAAATGGCCACAACATCGAAGTCCCAGGTACCAACCCACGCTGCCAGTTCCCCTACCTTGTTTCGTATACTCCTGGCATTGAAGTAGACACACTTCAAACCACCTACCTGAACACTGGCCCCCTCCTGCGATGTCAAATCTGTGCTCCTGACCTCTATACTCTCATTCTCCCTTACCCTAAAACTACAATCCAGGTTCCCATGCCCCTGCTGCATTAGTTTAAACCCCCCCAAAGAGCACTAACAAATCTCCCCCCCAGGATATTTGTGCCCCTCAGGTTCAGATGTAGACCATCCTGTCTGTAGAGGTCCCACCTTCCCCAGAAAGAGCCCCAGTTATCCAAAAATCTGAATCCCTCCCGCCTGCACCATCCCTGTAGCCACGTGTTTAAATGCTCTCTCTCCTTATTCCTCATCTCACTATCACGTGGCACGGGCAACAACCCAGAGATAACAACTCTGTTTGTTCTAGTTCTGAGCTTCCATCCTAGCTCCCTGAAAGCCTGCCTGACATCCTTGTCCCCTTTCCTACCTATGTCGTTGGTGCCAATGTGGACCACGACTTGGGGCTGCTCCCCCTCCCCCCTAAGGACCCGGAAAACACGATCCGAGACATCACGTACCCTTGCACCTGGGAGGCAACATACCAAACGTGAGTCTCTCACGCTCCCACAAAATCTCCTATCTGTGCCCCTGACTATAGAGTCCCCAATTACTAATGCTCTGCTCCTCTCCCCCCTTCCCTTCTGAGCAACAGGGACAGACTCCGTGCCAGAGGCCCGTACCCCATGGCTTACCCCTGGTAAGTCCCCCCCCCCACAAGTATCCAAAGCGGTATACTTGTTTCTCAGGGGTACGACCGCAGGGGATCCCTGCACTGACTGTTTTTTCCCAGTCCCTCTTACAGTTACCCACCTATCTCCAATCTTTGGTGTAACTAATTCCCTGAAGCTGCTATCTATGACCCCTTCTGCCTCCCGAATGATCCGAAGTTCTTCCAACTCCAGCTCCAGTTCCCTAACTCGGTCTTGGAGGAGCTGGAGATGGCAGCACTTCCTGCAGGTAAAATCAGCAGGGACACTAACTGCATCCCTCACCTCAAACATCCTGCAGGAGGAACATTACACTCCCTTCCCTGCCATTCCTCTAACTTTCTACCAAGATCTGGCTAACAACTAAATTAAATTTTTATAAAAAATAATAATGATATAATAAAATATGGTACTTACCTCAGACCAATGGGTTTTATTATTAGGTTAGAGGAGGAGGGCGGGTGGGAGACACTAAACGTGTAGTGTCTCGGGTTTCCTCTCCACCAGAATTTATTGGGGAGGGTCTTCCCAGACGTCCGCGGGTCGACTTCCTGTTCCCGCCTAAAAAACTAATTTAAAATAAAAAAAAAGAAAAATTCTCAGCTCCTGCTGAAATTGACTAACCAGCCAGCTGTTCTCACGCCGCCGAAATCGACTGGCCTGCCCCTGCAAAGACAAGTGCTTTTAAAGGTTGACTTACCTCCCAGCAACCTCCTTCCGCAATGCTCCCGCTGAAACTGACTCACCACTCACCAGCTGTTCTCCCGCCGAAATCGACTGGCCTGCCCCTGCAAAGACAAGTGCTTTTAAAGGTTGACTTACCTCCCAGCAACCTCCTTCCGCAATGCTCCCACTGAAACTGACTCACCAGCTGTTCTCACGCCGAAATCGACTGGCCTGCCCCTGCAAAGACAAGTGCTTTTAAAGGTTGACTTACCTCCCAGCAACCTCCTTCCGCAATGCTCCCGCTGAAACTGACTCACCACTCACCAGCTGTTCTCACGCCGCCGAAATCGACTGGCCTGCCCCTGCAAAGACAAGTGCTTTTAAAGGTTGACTTACCTTCCAGCAACCTCCTTCCGCAATGCTCCCGCTGAAACTGACTCACCACTCACCAGCTGTTCTCCCGCCGAAATCGACTGGCCTGCCCCTGCAAAGACAAGTGCTTTTAAAGGTTGACTTACCTCCCAGCAACCTCCTTCCGCAATGCTCCCGCTGAAACTGACTCACCACTCACCAGCTGTTCTCACGCCGCCAAAATCGACTCAATGTTATGGTTAAGACCATAACAACTAGAAGCAGGAGTAGGCCATCTGGCCCCTCAAGCCTGCTCCACCATTCAATGAGATCATGGCTGATCTTTTGTGGACTCAGCTTCACTTTCCGGCCCGAACACCATAACCCTTAATCCCTTTATTCATCAAAAAACCATCTATCTTTATCTTTAAAACATTTAATGAAGGAGCCTCTACTGCTTCACTGGGCAAGGAATTCCATAGATTCACAACCCTTTGGGTGAAGAAGTTCCTCCTAAACTCAGTCCTAAATCTACTTCCCCTTATTTTGAGGCTATGCCCCCTAGTTCTGCTTTCACCCACCAGTGGAAACAACCTGCCGGCATCTATCCTACCTATTCCCTTCATAATTCTATATGTTGCTATAAGATCCCCCCTCATCCTTCTAAATTCCAACGAGTACAGTCCCAGTCTACTCAACCTCTCCTCGTAATCCAAGCCCTTCAGCTCTGGGATTAACCTAGTGAATCTCCTCTGCACACCCTCCAGTGCCAGTACGTCCTTTCTCAAGTAAGGAGACCAAAACTGAACACAATACTCCAGGTGTGGCCTCACTAACACCTTATACAATTGCAGCATAACCTCCCTAGTCTTAAACTCCATCCATCTAGCAATGAATGATAAAATTCCATTTGCCTTCTTAATCACCTGTTGCACCTGTAAACCAACTTTTTGCGACTCATGCACTAGCACACCCAGGTCTCTCTGCACAGCAGCATGTTTTAATATTTTATCATTTAAATAATAGTCCCTTTTGCTGTTATTCCTCACATTTGTCAGCATTGTATTCCATCTGCCAGACCCTAGCCCATTCACTTAGCCTATCCAAATCCCTCTGCAGACTTCCAGTATCCTCTGCACTTTTTGCTTTACCACTTATCTTAGTGTCGTCTGCAAACTTGGACACATTGCCCTTGGTCCCCAACTCCAAATCATCTATGTAAATTGTGAACAGTTGTGGGCCCAACACTGATCCCTGAGGGACACCACTAGCTACTGGTTGCCAACCAGAGAAACACGCATTAATCCCCACTCTTTGCTTTCTATTAATTAACCAATCCTCTATCCATGCTGCTACTTTCCCCTTAATGCCATGCGTCTTTATCTTATGCAGCAATCTTTTGTGTGGCACCTTGTCAAAGGCTTCCTGAAATCCAGATATACCACATCCATTGGCTCCCCGTTATCTACCGCACTGGTAATGTCCTCAAAAAATTCCACTAAATTAGTTAGGCACGACCTGCCCTTTATGAACCCATGCTGCGTCTGCCCAATGGGACAATTTCCATCCAGATGCCTCGCTATTTGTTCCTTGATGATAGATTCCAGCATCTTCCCTACTACCGAAGTTAAGCTCACTGGCCTCACTGGTTAACGTGCAGGTTCAGTCGGCAGTTAGGAAAGCAAATGCAATGTTAGCATTCATGTTGAGAGGACTAGAATGCAAGACCAGGGATGTACTTCTGAGGCAATATAAGGCTCTGGACAGACCTCATTTGGAGTATTGTGAGCAGTTTTGAGCCCTGTATCTAAGGAAGGATATGCTAGCCTTGGAAAGGGTCCAGAGGAGGTTCACAAGAATGATCCCTGGAATGAAGAGCTTGTCGTATGAGGAACGGTTGAGCACTCTGGGTCTGTACTCGTTGGAGTTTAGAAGGATGAGGGGTGACCTTATTGAAATTTACAGGATACTGCGAGGCCTGGATGGAGTGGACGTGGAGAGCATGTTTTCACTTGTAGGAAAAACTAGAACAAGAGGACACAATCTCAGGCTAAAGGGACCATCCTTTAAAACAGCGATGAGGAGGAATTTCTTCAGCCAGAGGGGTGGAACTCTTTGCCACAGAAGGCTGTGGAGGCCAAATCGCTGAGTGTCTTTAAGACAGAGATGGATAGGTTTTTGATTAACAAGGGGATCAGGGGTTATGGGGAGATGGCAGGAGAATGGGGAGGAGAAAAATATCAGCCATGATTGAATAGCGGAGCAGACTCGATGGGCCAAGTGGCCTAATTCTGCTCCTATGTCTTATGGTCTTATGGTGTTGAGAGAAAATGACAGTAAGGAGAATATGAAAAGCGATAGGCAGAAAATCAAGGGCCTATATCAGATACTGACACTAAAAAATAGTAGGGACGGGACAAGGAACATTAAAAGGACTAGCCTTAAGGATTTGTACCTGGACAGGAGGAGCATTCAAAATAAAAGGGATTAATTAGTTGCGCAAATAGATGTTTAGGGGTATGATGTGGTTGGGATTATGGAGACATGGCTCCAAGTTGACCAAGGATGGGAACAAAACATTGAGAGTTATTCAGTTTTAGGAAAGACAGACAGAAAGGAAAAGATGGTGGTGTTGCATTGTTGATTAAAGAAGATATTGATATAATATTGAGGAAAGTATTAGTACAGATATATGGAATCTGCCTGGGCCGAGTTAAGAAACATCAAGGGGCAAAAAACATTCATGGGTAGTATACAGACCACCAAACTGCGGTGTTGCTAACTTTTGGTTGGTTCAATTAGCTCTGTTTTATAACCTTTGCTCTAGAGTCGCCAGGTATCTTTATGATACCGCCATGAGGTTCAAGTTCACGTAATGATCAATAACTCAGTACACCAATTAGTAAGATTCAAATCAAAGCACATTTATTTACACACAGTCAAATCTCCTCATGAATAAACTCTACTTTCTAAGCTATTTCTATCACTAACAGGCCAATACTTAGCTTCGGACTGGCCCACCAGGTCAGGGGAACAAATGGCCTTTCGTTCGGGTTCTGAGTCTGCGGGATTCAAAAGCTGGTATGGACTGGTAGCTAGGAGCACCTATTTCGTAGCGAGCGTTGACTTGAGACTTACGTTCTTTGGCGGCAGCTGGACAGGTCACTGTCAAGGGTTGGTTCGCGTTGCTGAGTGACCCTGTCAAGAAGGACGATTTGAACTTGGGGGCTTTACTTTATAGTCCCCAGGGGCTTCCCGCCTTTCGGGGCGAACCCTGTACCTGGTTTCAAGTGATTGGACTTTGTTCCAATCGCTTGGTTCGATTTCTCCAATACTGGAGCGGTTCCCTGATCAATGGGCGGTCTTTAGGTGTCGGTTAACCTCTTTTGTGTTGGCTCCTGCTGGCGCCGAGGAGTCTGGCTTGGCCTTGATTACCTTAAATGTTTCGATTGTTCCCGGGGATCGCTCATTAGTATGTAGATGGCTGCTACATTATTATGTCGATGGTTGCTGGTATCGATGCTGCCTGGGCTTTTGCAGAGTTTAATACACAGTAAACTTGCACCTGCTAGTTTCTGCCTGTGTTGGCTGAATTTCCCTTCAGCCTTTGCTGTTCTCCATTTTAAGTCGGGAAGTTGCCAACCCAGGTGGCTACAGCGGTGGTAACTTTGGGAATAGCATTAGACAGGAAATCAGAGACGCATGTGATAATGGCACATCTGTAATTATGCACGACTTTACTCTGCATACAGATTGGGCGAGTCAAATTAGTACAATAGAGGAGGGATTTCTGGATTATACGGGATTGTTTTCTGGACCAATATGTTGAGGGACCAACAAGGGAACAGGCCATCTTGGACAGGGTGTTGTGCAATGAGAATGGATTAGTTGGAAATCGAGTTGTAAGAGAACCCCTGGGGATGAGTGACCATAATGTGGTAGAATTCTTTATCAAGGTGTATAGTGAGGTAGTTGATTCTGAGACCAGGGTCCTGAACCTCAATAACAAGTAACTATGATGGTATGAGGCAGGAGCTTGCTATGACGGACTGGGAAATATTACTGAAAGGAAGGACAGCGGATTGGCAATGGCAGGCATTCAAGGAAAGAATAGATGAACCCCAAAAGGTGTTTATTCTTATTTGGCACAAGAGTAGAAAGGGAACTGTGGCCAAACCATGGCTTACAAGGAAAGTTTGTGATAGTATTAGATTCAAAGAAGAGGCATACCAATTTGTGAGAAAAAGCAATAGATCTGAGGATTGGGAACAGTTTAAAATTCAGCAAAGGTAAACCAAGGGATTGATTAAGAAGGGAAAAATATAATTTGAAAGTAAACTAGTAGGGAACATAAAAACTGACTGTAAAGGTTTCCATAGGTATGTAAAGACAAATAGATTGATAAAAATTCATTTAGACTCCTTACAGTCAGTAACGGGAGTTCATGGCAGGGAATAAAGAAATGGCTGAAGAACTAAATTCGTACTTTGCTTCTGTCTTCATGAATAATGTATTGAAAGTTCTGAGATGTACAAGTTTTAGTGAGGAGCTGAAGGAACTTAGTATTAGTAAAGAAAGGTTTGGGGGAAATTAATGGGATTGAATCTTCATCCCAGAGTACTTAAGGAGGTGGCCCTAAAATTGTAGATCCATCGGTGGTCATTTTCCAAAATTCTTTGGACTCTGGAATGGTTCCTACAGATTGGAGGGTTGCGATGGAAGCCCACTTTTCCAAAGGGAGGTAGAGAGACAACGGAACTGTAGACTAGTGAGCCTAACGTCGGTAGTAGGGAAGTTGCTGGAGTCCATTATCAATGATTTCATATCACAACTTTTGGAAGGCAGTGATGTAATCAGACAAAGTCAGCATGGATTTACGAAAGGAAAATCATGCTTGACAAATCTACTAGAATTCTTTCGATATGTAACTAGTGAAGTTGACCAGGGAGAACCAGTGGATGTGGTTTATTTAGACTTTCAGAAGGCTTTTGACAAGGTCTCACATAGCAGATTAATATGTAAAGATACAACACATGGAATTACAAGTAGTGTTTTAAGATGGATAGGAAGCTGGTTAGCAGACAGGAAGCAAAAAGTTGAAATAAATGGTTTTTTTTCTGATTGGCAGGCGGTGACTAGTGGGGTACTGCAGGGAACTGTGCTTGGAGCCCAACTGTTCACATTGTATATTAATGGTTTGGCCGAGGGAATTAAATGTATTATCTCCAAATTTGCAGATGATATAAAGTTGGGTGGGAGGATGAGCTGGGAGGAGGATGCAGAGATACTTTAACAGGATTTGGACAGGCTGAGTGAGTGGGCACATGCATGGCAGATGCAGTATAGTGTGGATAAATGTGAGGTTATCCGCTCGGGTAAAAAAATAGGACAGCAGATTATTATTTGAATGGGTGGAAATTGAGAAAGGTGGATACACTGCTAGATCTCAGCGTCCTTGTGCAGGTACAGCAGGTAATAAAGAAGGCACATGGTATGTTGGCCTTCATTGCGAGAGAATTTGAGGATAGGAATAGGGATATTTTACTACAGTTGTATAGGGCATTGGTGAGGCCACACCTGGAATATCGTGTGCAGTTTTGGTGTCCTTATCTGAGGAAGGATGTTCTTGCTCTCGAGGGAGTGCAGTGAAGGTTTACCAGACTGATTCCTGGGATGGCGGGACTGTCATATGAAGAAAGACAAAGTCGGTTAGGATTATAGTCATTGGAGTTTGGAAGAATGAGAGGGCATCTTTAAAATTTGAACAAAATTAGACAGGGTAGATTCAGAAAGAATGTTCCCGATGGTGGGGAGTCCAGAACTAGGGGTCACAGTTTGAGGATAAGGGGTAAACCTTTTAGGACTGAGGTGAGGAGAAATTTCTTCACCCAGTGAGTTGTGAATCTGTGGAATTCGCTAGCACCGAAAGTAGTTGAAGCCAAAACATTGCGTAATTTCAAGAAGGAATTAGATATAGCTCTTGGGGCTAAAGGGATCAAAGTTCTCCCTGTGTCTGCGTGGGTTTCCTCCCACATTCCAAAGATGTGCAGGTTAGGTGGATTGGCCATGCTAAATTGCCCTTAGTGTCCAAAAAGGTGGGGTGGGTGGGGTTACGGGGATAGGGTGGAGATGTGGGTTTGGGTAGCGTGCTCTTTCCAAGGGCCGGTGCAAACTCAATGGGCCGAATGGCCTCCTGCACTGTAAATTCTATGACTATGGGGGAAGGTGGGATCAGGGTATTGAACCTGATCAGCCATGATCATAATGAATGGCGGAGGATGCTCGCAGGGCAAAATGGCCTCCTCCTGCTTCTATTTTCTATGTTTATATGAAAGTCTACAATTCTTATTTGTTATTGAACAAGAAATAGCAGCAGGAGTGGGACATTCGGCCCATCAAGCCTGGACGATGATGGCCTGAACTCCACTTTCCTAGGGCAGCACGGTGGCACAGTGGGTTAGCCCTGCAGCCTCACGGCGCCGAGGTCCCAGGTTCGATCCTGGCTCTGGGTCACTGTCCGTGTGGAGTTTGCACATTCTCCCCGTGTTTGCGTGGGTTTCGTCCCCACATCCCAAAGATGTGCAGGGTAGGTGGATTGGCCATGCTAAATTGCCCCATCATTGGAAAAAATGAATTGGGTACTCTAAATTTACAAAAAAAACCTCCACTTTCCTGCTTGCTCCCCCATGACTATTGACTTGCTTGTAGATCAACAATCCATCCTGCTAAACATTAAATGTTAACCCAGTATCTTCTGCGCTCTATGGAAGAGAATTCCATAGGTTAACGCACCTCAGAGATGAAATTCCTCCTTAACTGCATCTTAATTGTGAGATCTCTTATTTTTAAACCGTGTCCCCTTGTTTATAAATTGAAACAGAAGGTTGAGGAGGGGGCTTACCATGATTGTTGCTAGGGAGATGATTCCCCTCTTTGGAGAATTTATAAACAAATTCTCCAACGAGGGGAATCATCTCCCTAGCAACAATCCTGTCAAGCCCCCTCCTCAAACTTCTGTTTCAATCCGATCACCCCTCATTCTTCTGAACTCCAATGAGAAGAACCTGCTCAAACCTTCCTTACTTTTAAGACAAATTCTTCATTGCAGGGATCATTCAAGTGAGCTGCTACCTTTATGCATAAAGGGCAACATTTTTGTTTGCGTTCCTAAATGGGAGTGGGTGAAAAGAGGATCCGGCGACAGTCAGCAGCACCTGGAAGAGCAGGCAAAAAGAACACCTGGAGACAACAGCACAAGAGTGGCCGAGCTATTCAATCCGGTCCTGACTGTCTTTTTGCATCCGAGTGGCTACAGACGCTGGTTGAGTTGGTGGTCCCACGGGTCATCCACCTGGTTAGGAGGAGACGATTGTCGTTCCTCTGGCCTGGGCATTCTACTGCGGGGAGGCAACTTCACCATCACCAAAGTTAAGGAGGTGGTGGGTGGACACCTCCTCGTAGCAGACGTCAAATACAAAAACGCTCCTCCCAGACACATTAACGTTTACGCCCTGACAGTAAAGAGTGAGCGGCTGGCAGCCCTTCAGCAACTCCCACTGCTGTTAGCCCCTTCCATGCCGGTTACTTTGGACAGTGACATCAACTGCATTATTGATGCGGCTAGACGATCGGGCAGGGCTAACAGCAAATTGGACGCTACGCCCAGAGTCCTTATGTAAACGGTAAAAGACGCCAAGCTGCACAACATCTTCAGCAACTCTGCAGATGGAGTGCAACATAGATACACTTGGTCGCAGCCAGACGGGTCCGTCAACTCCAGGATAGACTTCTTCTTTGGGTACCGTGCGTTCGCAGTCAGGCCCACCAACATCAAACCAGTGTTTTTGACTGACCACTGCCTCCTACTGGCTGACTGTCAGGAAAATCAGAGTGCAGGCAGGGGGACATGGAAGCTGAATGTGAAACTGTTGCTCCCAGGGAACCTTGAGGAACTCAGAAGTGATTACAAAGGTTGGAAAACCGTGAAACCCATCTTTGAGCCTCCATCTCTCTGGTGGGGAGCAATCAAGGGGAACATTAAGATGTTTTTCATCCTCAACAGTGTTCAGAAGGCGAGAGAGAGACTGAGGGATATGTCCAGACTCCAGAAAACATGCAGAATCTGCTCCAGCTGCAGTCGATGGGGGTGGATGTCAAGGAGGATCTCCAAGAGGTGAAGAGCCAGCAAGCCTCGCTCAACACCTCAGAGGCCTCCAAGGTTATCTTCCGGTCCAGAGTCCGCTCCATGGAGCAGGATGAAAAGTGCTTGCGTTTCTTCTTTCAAAAGGTGCACAGGGAGACCTCTGTGATCAGCAACCTGAAGGAAGAAGATGGTTCAGTAAAGTCATCAAAGTCTGAAATCCTGAGGGTCAACAAATCCTTTTATGCTGGACTGTCTGATCTTTAGCCAACAGACAGCACGGCTTCCCAGTCTTTCCTATCATCTATCACGGAGGTCTTAGATGACAACGAGTGTGAAAACACTGGGTGATCTGACAAAGGCCGTCAAGTCGGGGCAGCACGGTAGCACAACTGGATAGCACTGTGGCTTCACAGCGCTAGGGTCCCAGGTTCGATTCCCTGCTGGGTCACTCTCTGTGCGGAGTCTGCACGTTCTCCCCTTGTCTGTGTGGGTTTCCTCCGGGTGCTCCGGTTTCCTTCCACAGTCCAAAGACGTGCAGGTTAGGTGGATTGGCCATGATAAATTGCCCTTAGTGACCTAAAAGGTTAGGAGGGGTTATTGGGTTATGGGGATAGGGTGGAAGTGAGGGCTTAAATGGGTCGGTGCAGACTCGACGGGCCGAATGGCCTCCTTCTGCACTGTATGTTCTATGTAAGTCCTTTGAGACGAGTAAAACTCCCAGATGCGACTGTTTACTGGTTGAGTTGTATTCGGCTCTGTGGGACTGAATGGGCCCAGACCTGCTGGAAGTGCACGAGACTTTGCTTCTGGAAGGCAGCATGTCAGAATCCATGAGGAATGCCTACATCACCCTCATCTACAAGCAGAAGGGGGAAAGGGAAGAAATTAGAAATTGCCGACCCATTTCACTGTTGAATATTGGTTATAAAATTCTAGCCAATTCATCAGCAAACAGGTCAAGTCTGCTCTGGAATTGGGTGATACACCCTGACCAGACCTGTGCTGTACCGGCAGGAAGATCTCAGGTAGCCTCGCGCTACTCAGGGATATGATCACCTACGTGCAGGACAGGAGAGTGGACACCTGCCTCATCACCTTGGACCAGGAGAATGGGCAGGATTTTCCAGCCGCGTTCGCTTGGCGACCAGAGAATCCCACCCAAGGTGAATAGATTTTTCCATTGTCAGCGTCTTGCTCGTGGCATTCCTACGGCGGGCAAGGCGGAAGAATCCAGCCCAATTTCACAAACAGACATGATAGATGTGCTCTCCAAAATGGGATTTGGGGAGGGAATTCGCAATTGGATCCAACTGCTCTACACAAACATTAGTAGTGTGGTTTCAATCAATGGATGGGAATCAGAAAGCTTTCAGATCAAATCTGGAGTAAAACAGGGCTGCCTCCTCTCCTTTGCCCTGTTTGTGTGTTGCAGAGAACCTTTTGCCGAATCCATCAGGAAGGATCTGGGCATAAGAAGAGTGATGATCCCAGGCAGCGGAGGCGTTCAAGTCAAGGCCACTCTGTACATGGACAGTCGCTGTCTTCTGCTCGGATCCTGTATACGTGCGCAGGCTCTTGAATGCCTACAACCAGTTCGAACTGGCCTCGGGAGCCAAAGTAAACCATGGCAAGAGCGAGGCCATGTTGTCCCCTTCACTGTCAGGTCAGATTACCTGAAGTTGCTCGGGATATGGTTTGAGGCGTACACCAAAAACTGGGAGGAGCTCATCGCCAAGGGAAGACAGAAACTGGGCATGTGGGAGCAACGCTCCCTCTCCATTACGGGCAAAAATGTTGTCATCAGGTGTGAAGTTCTCTTGGTGTTGCTGTACATGGTGCAGGTCTGGCCCATTCCCGATCCTACGGCACAGCAGTCACCTGAGCCATCTTCAAATTCATCCGGAGATCAAAGATGTATCGTGTCCGAAGGGACATCATGTATAAATCTCTGGATAAGGGAGGGAGAAATGTATCCCAAGTCATCCTCATCCTGATGGCCACCTTTGTGTGCGGCTCATCAAGCTGTGCGTGGACCTCCGGTACGCAAACACCAAGTGTCTACGTACTGAGGTTCTGCCTGCCCACGGTGTTATGAAAGATGGGTCAGGCCTCGTTGTCACGGAACGCTCCAAGTGATTGGACCGTGCCATATCACCTGTCCCTCGTGGAAAAAATTGTTAGGAAAAACACCTTTGACCACAAGGCGATTAAGCAATGGTCTGCACGTAATGTCCTTGAGGCCCTTAGGGATAAGGAGAAGGTGGATGGTTCCCTGAGCAGACTGTCAGAGTCATCTGGCAGAATGCCTCATCACCAGAACTCTCAAACAAGCACCAAGACCAAGCTTGGCTGGTGGTGAGAAGGGCCCTCCCCATCAGATCCTTCATGCACGCCCAAAGTCTCAGAGCCATCGCGGCTCCGCGTGGATGTGATGGTCACTCACCTCCTTGTGGAATGTGCCTTTGCAAAAACGGTCTGGAGAGCAATGCAGTTGTATCCTGAGCAAGTCTGTGATGCAGGATGCAGTGCTCTGTGAGTTGTTCCCAGCGACACACACCGAGACAAACACCAACTGCTGCTGGAGGATCATCAACTTTGGTCTGCCCGAAACTTGTTGATCTTCCAGTGCAAAGTATTGTCCCTGACCGAGTGTTGCAGACTGACGCATTCCAAGGTCCAGGACTACGTACTGAGGAATGCACTCAAGCTTGGGGCAGCCATCACCAAGGTGCAATGAGGAAAGGCCACTGTGTCAGGCCTTTCAGCAAATGTACACTGAGGGTCTGGTACCTGGGGAAAACCCCCCAATCTGGGTGATTGACACTCAATGAATAAAACAATTGAAGCACCACAGGGTTAGTGCTCTTTGGGGGGGTTTAAACTAATGCAGCAGAGGCATGGGAACCTGGATTGTAGTTTTAGGGTACGGGAGAATGAGAGTATAGAGGTCAGGAGCACAGATTTGACGTCGCAGGAGGGGGCCAGTGTTCAGGTAGGTGGTTTGAAGTGTGTCTACTTCAATGCCTGGAGTATACAAAATAAGGTAGGGGAACTGGCAGCATGGGTTGGTACCTGGGACTTCGATGTTGTGGCCATTTCGGAGACATGGATAGAGCAGGGACAGGAATGGATGTTGCAGGTTCCGGGGTTTATGTGTTTTAGTAAGCTCAGAAAAGGAGCCAAAAGAGGGGGAGGTGTGACGCTGCTAGTCAAGAGCAGTATTACGATGGCGGAGAGGATGCTAGATGGGGACTCATCTTCCGAGGTAGTATGGGCTGAGGTTAGAAACATGAAAGGAGAGGTCACACTGTTGGGAGTCTTCTATAGGCCTCCAAATAGTTCTAGGGATGTAGAGGAAAGGATGGCGAGGATGATCCTGGATAAGAGCGAAAGTAACAGGGTAGTTATTATGGGAGACTTTAACTTTCCAAATATTGACTGGAAAAGATATAGTTCAAGTACATTAGATGGGTCGTTTTTTGTACAGTGTGTGCAGGAGGGTTTCCTGACACAATATGTTGACAGGCCAACAAGAGGCGAGGCCACGTTGGATTTGGTTTTGGGTAATGAACCAGGCCAGGTGTTGGATTTGGAGGTAGGAGAGCACTTTGGGGACAGTGACCACAATTCGGGGACGTTTACGTTAATGATGGAAAGGGATAAGTATACACCGCAGGGCAAGAGTTATAGCTGGGGGAAGGGCAATTATGATGCCATTAGATGTGACTTGGGGGGGATAAGGTGGAGAAGTAGGCTGCAAGTGTTGGGCACACTGGATAAGTGGAGCTTGTTCAAGGATCAGCTACTGCGTGTTCTTGATAAGTATGTACCGGTCAGGCAGGGAGGAAGGCGTCAAACGAGGGAACCGTGGTTTACCAAAGAAGTGGAATCTCTTGTTAAGAGGAAGAAGGAGGCCTATGTGAAGATGAGGTGTGAAGTTTCAGTTGGGGCGATGGATAGTTACAAGGTAGCGAGGAAGGATCTAAAGAGAGAGCTAAGATGAGCAAGGAGGGGACATGAGAAGTATTTGGCAGGTAGGATCAAGGAAAACCCAAAAGCTTTCTATATGTATGTCAGGGATAAGCGAATGACTAGGGAAAGAGTAGGACCAGTCAATGACAGGGATGGGAAGTTGTGTGTGGAGTCTGAAGAGATAGGCGAGATACTAAATGAATATTTTTCGTCAGTATTCACTCAGGAAAAAGATAATGTTGTGGAGGAGAATGCTGAGACCCGGGCTAATAGAATAGATGGCATTGAGGTACGTAGGGAAGAGGTGTTGGCAATTCTGGACAGGCTGAAAATAGATAAGTCCCCGGGTCCTGATGGGATTTATCCTAGGATTCTCTGGGAGGCCAGGGAAGAGATTGCTGGACCTTTGGCTTTGATTTTTATGTCATCATTGGCTACAGGAATAGTGCCAGAGGACTGGAGGATAGCAAATGTGGTCCCTTTGTTCAAAAAGGGGAGCAGAGACAACCCCGGCAACTATAGACCGGTGAGCCTCACGTCTGTAGTGGGTAAAGTCTTGGAGGGGATTATAAGAGACAAGATTTATAATCATCTAGATAGGAATAATATGATCAGGGATAGTCAGCATGGCTTTGTGAAGGGTAGGTCATGCCTCACAAACCTTATCGAGTTCTTTGAGAAGGTGACAGAACAGGTAGACGAGGGTAGAGCAGTTGATGTGGTGTATATGGATTTCAGCAAAGCGTTTGATAAGGTTCCCCACGGTAGGCTATTGCAGAAAATACGGAGGCTGGGGATTGAGGGTGATTTAGAGATGTGGATCAGAAATTGGCTAGCTGAAAGAAGACAGAGGGTGGTGGTTGATGGGAAATGTTCAGAATGGAGTTCAGTTACAAGTGGAGTACCACAAGGATCTGTTCTGGGGCCGTTGCTGTTTGTCATTTTTATCAATGACCTAGAGGAAGGCGCAGAAGGGTGGGTGAGTAAATTTGCAGACGATACTAAAGTCGGTGGTGTTGTCGATAGTGTGGAAGGATGTAGCAGGTTACAGAGGGATATAGATAAGCTGCAGAGCTGGGCTGAGAGGTGGCAAATGGAGTTTAATGTAGAGAAGTGTGAGGTGATTCACTTTGGAAGGAATAACAGGAATGCGGAATATTTGGCTAATGGTAAAGTTCTTGGAAGTGTGGATGAGCAGAGGGATCTAGGTGTCCATGTACATAGATCCCTGAAAGTTGCCACCCAGGTTGATAGGGTTGTGAAGAAGGCCTATGGAGTGTTGGCCTTTATTGGTAGAGGGATTGAGTTCCGGAGTCAGGAGGTCATGTTGCAGCTGTACAGAACTCTGGTACAGCCGCATTTGGAGTATTGCGTACAGTTCTGGTCACCGCATTATAGGAAGGACGTGGAGGCTTTGGAGCGGGTGCAGAGGAGATTTACCAGGATGTTGCCTGGTATGGAGGGAAAATCTTATGAGGAAAGGCTGATGGGCTTGAGGTTGTTTTCGTTGGAGAGAAGAAGGTTAAGAGGAGACTTAATAGAGGCATACAAAATGATCAGGGGGTTGGATAGGATGGACAGTGAGAGCTTTCTCCCGCGGATGGAAATGGCTGGCATGAGGGGACATAGCTTTAAACTGAGGGGTAATAGATATAGGACAGAGGTCAGAGGTAGGTTCTTTACGCAAAGAGTAGTGAGGCCGTGGAATGCCCTACCTGCTACAGTAGTGAACTCGCCAACATTGAGGGCATTTAAAAGTTTATTGGATAAACATATGGATGATAATGGCATAGTGTAGGTTAGATGGCTTTTGTTTCGGTGCAACATCGTGGGCCGAAGGGCCTGTACTGCGCTGCATCGTTCTATGTTCTATGTTCTATGTTCTATGTAACATGACCAATGTAAATATTTTGAAAGGAATTGTAATGCAAACATTGAAATGAGTGTAATATTATCCTTATTGAATTGAAGAAACTCAAGTAAATCAGGACCGCTGGAGAAAATGTAAATCCATAGAATCATAGAATTTACGATGTGGAGATGCCGGCGTTGGACTGGGGTGAGCACAGTAAGAAGTTTTACAACTCCAGGTTCAAGTCCAACAGGTTTGTTTCGATGTCACTAGCTTTCGGAGGGCTGCTCCTTCCTCAGGTGAATGAAGAGGTATGTTCCAGAAACATATATATAGACAGATTCAAAGTTGCCAGACAATGCTTGGAATGCGAGCATTAGCAGGTGATTAAATCTTCACAGATCCAGAGATGGGGTAACCCCAGGTTAAAGAGGTGTGAATTGTGTCAAGCCAGGACAGTTGGTAGGATTTCACACCTGTCATCTTTGAATCTGTCCAGATATATGTTTCTGGAACATACCTCTTCATTCACCTGAGGAAGGAGCAGCGCTCCAAAAGCTAGTGACATAGAATTTACAGTGCAGAAGGAAGCCATTCGGCCCATCAAATCTGCACTGGCCCTTGGAAAGAGCACCATCTATCATAATATCCACACATGTATGTAATGAGATGTAGACAGGCAGCGATTGACCCACAGGATAACCAATGAACACACACGACACATAACAACCAATCACCAGACAGGACACCACCACTATAAAGCACACAGGGCATTAAGACTCTCCCTCTCTCTACAGGACACAGCTACTGAGATAGTAAGAGTGCACAAGCCAGTGAGCACTATCACCATGAGGTCGAGAGTTAGTCTGGTCAAGCCAGCAGGAGGTTATCAGTTAGATTGATAAGAGTGTCAACCCACAGCAGACTATGTACAGCAATCAGGAAGTTCAATAAAACAGTGTTGGACCATCTCCTGTGTCAGAAACCTGTTTCTAGTTTCACTGCATCCAGTTGCAGTCAACGTTGAACCAACTTACTTAACACATCACCATCTTAAACCCAAACCGCCACCCTATCCCACTTAAACGTTTTGGACACTAAGGGCAATTTATCATGGCCAATCCACCCACCCTGCACATCTTTGGACTGTGAGAGGGAACCGGAGCACCCAAAGGAAACCCACGCACACACGGGGAGAATGTGCAGACTCCGCACAGACAGTGACCCAAGCCGCGAATTGAACCTGTGACCCTAGAGCTGTGAAGCAACTGTGCTAACCACTGTGCTACCATGCCACCCGGCGCGGCCAATATTATCATACTTTACAATTATTTATTTTTTAATTTAGAGAATCCAACTAGTTTTTTTGCCAATTAAGGGGCAATTTAGCATGACCAATGCACCTAACCTGTACATCTTGGGGTTGTGGTGGGAAACCCACACAGGCACGGGGAGAATGTGCATACTCCACACGGACAGCGACCCAGGGCCGGGATTTGAACCCCAGTCCTCAGCGCCGTAGTCCCAGTGCTAACCATTGCGCCACATGCCGCCCCATGTACTTTACAATTATGACAATTCGAAATGTTTTTGTAATTTTTTTTGAGATTTTCTGAAGAGAGTACATTTTTGGGAAACAAAAAATCAGAGTGGCTGCATCCTGCTCTGTACCTGACAGGAAGATCTCTGAGTCTCGTGCTCAGGAATATGATTGCCTACGTGCGGGACAGGGGTGAGGACAGCTGCCTCATCAGCATGGTCCAGGAGAAGGCCTTTGATAGAATATCGCACACCCACAAGATGGATGTGCTCTCTAAAATGGGATTTGGGGAGAGAATCTGCAATTGGATCCAATTGCTCTGCACAAGCATCAGCAAAGCAGTTTCAATCAATGGATGGGAATCAGAAAGCTTTCCAATAAAACCTGGAGTCAGGCAGGGATGCCCTCTCCCTCCCATCTTGCTTTGAACCCTTTGCTGAATCATCAGGAAGCATTCGCGCATAAGAGGAGTGACAATCGTAGGAACTCAAACCAAAGGCTCCCTGTACATGGACAACGTTACCGTCTTCTGCTTGGATCCGCCATCGGTGCGCCGACTGACCAACAACTGCAACCATTTCAAACTGGCAATTGGGTGCCAAGATAAATCGAGGCAAGAGCGAGAACATGGTATTTGGGAACCGGGCTGACCGATTCCTTGCTCCCATTCACCATCAGGACAGACAGCCTAAAGGTGCTAGGGATATGGTTCATTGGCACCAGGGCCCGTGTTAAAAACTGAAAGGAGCGAGTAGGTATAATGAATCAAAAACTGGGTACGGTCGCGACACTCCCTCTCCATTGCAGATAAGACCTCAGGTGTGAGGCACTCTTGGTACTGCTGTACGTGGCACATGTCTGGCCCATTCCTCACTCCTGCGCTGTGGCCATTACCCAAGCCATTTTCCCTTCATCTGGTGGTCAGAAATGGACCGTGTTCGAAAGGACGCGATGTAAAAAACCTCAAGATGAGGGGGGAAGAAATATGCCCAACATTGCCCTAATCCTGATGGCCACCTTTGTGTGTGGCTGCATCCAGGCTGTGTGTAGATCCTCGGTACAAAAACACCAAGTGTCATTACTTGCTGAGGTTCTACTTGGCACCAGTGTTGCAAAGGATGGATCTAGCCATGCTACCACGGAACGCTCTAAGTGGTTGGACCGTGCAGTACAACCTGTTCCTCATTGAAACACCTTCAACCACAAGTCCATCCGGCAGTGGTCTGCACTTAACGTCCTAGAGACCCATCGGGAAAAGGAGATGCTGGACCTTGTGGGATGGTTCCCGAAGCAGACCATCAAGGTCATGTGCAGAATGTCTCATAGCCAGAACCTTCAAACAAGCACCAAGACCTAGCTTGGCTGATGGTGAGAAAGACCCTCCTCGTCAGGTCCTTCCTACACGCCTGGAGTCTCACTCCATCTGCACGTTGCCCTCGGGGTGACTGTGGTGGGGAAGAGCTCGTTGTCCACCTCCTTGCGAAATGTGTAGACAAGTCTCCTGGCCCTGATGGAATGCATCCCAGAGTGCTAAAAGAGATGGCTAGGGAAATTGCAAATGCACTAGTGATAATTTACCAAAATTCACTAGACTCTGGGGTGGTCCCGGCGGATTGGAAATTAGCAAACGTGACACCACTGTTTAAAAAAGGAGGTAGGCAGAAAGTGGGTAATTATAGGCCAGTGAGCTTAACTTCGGTAGTAGGGAAGATGCTGGAATCTATCATCAAGGAAGAAATAGCGAGGCATCTGGATGGAAATTGTCCCATTGGACAGACGCAGCATGGGTTCATAAAGGGCAGGTCGTGCCTAACTAATTTAGTGGAATTCTTTGAGGACATTAACAGTGTGGTAGATAACGGGGAGCCAATGGATGTGGTATATCTGGATTTCCAGAAAGCCTTTGACAAGGTGCCACACAAAAGGTTGTTGCATAAGATAAAGATGCATGGCATTAAGGGGAAAGTAGGAGCATGGATAGAGGATTGGTTAATTAATAGAAAGCAAAGAGTGGGCATTAATGGGTGTTTCTCTGGTTGGCAATCAGTAGCTAGTGGTGTCCCTCAGGGATCAGTGTTGGGCCCACAACTGTTCACAATTTACATAGATGATTTGGAGTTGGGGACCAAGGGCAATGTGTCCAAGTTTGCAGACGACACTAAGATAAGTGGTAAAGCAAAAAGTGCAGAGGATACTGGAAGTCTGCAGAGGGATTTGGACAGGCTAAGTGAATGGGCTAGGGTCTGGCAGATGGAATACAATGTTGACAAATGTGAGGTTATCCATTTTGGTAAGAATAACGGCAAAAGGGATTATTATTTAAATGATAAAAAATTAAAACATGCTGCTGTGCAGAGAGATCTGGGTGTGCTGGTGTATGAGTCGCAGAAAGTTGGTTTTCAGGTGCAACAGGTGATTAAGAAGGCAAATGGAATTTTGTCCTTCATTGCTAGAGGGATGGAGTTTAAGACTATGGAGGTTATGCTGCAATTGTATAAGGTGTTAGTGAGGCCACACCTGGAGTATTGTGTTCAGTTTTGGTCTCCTTACTTGAGAAAGGACGTACTGGCACTGGAGGGTGTGCAGAGGAGATTCACTAGGTTAATCCCAGAGCTGAAGGGGTTGGATTACGAGGAGAGGTTGAGTAGACTGGGACTGTACTCGTTGGAATTTAGAAGGATGAGGGGGGATCTTATAGAAACATATAAGATTATGAAGGGAATCGATAGGATAGATGCGGGCAGGTTGTTTCCACTGGCGGGTGAAAGCAGAACTAGGGGGCATAGCCTCAAAATAAGGGGAAGTAGATTTAGGACTGAGTTTAGGAGGAACTTCTTCACCCAAAGGGTTGTGAATCTATGGAATTCCTTGCCCAGTGAAGCAGTAGAGGCTCCTTCATTCAATGTTTTTAAGATAGAGATAGATAGTTTTTTGAAGAATAAAGGGATTAAGGGTTATGGTGTTCGGGCCGGAAAGTGGAGCTGAGTCCACAAAAGATCAGCCATGATCTCATTGAATGGCGGAGCAGGCTCGAGGGGCCAGATGGCCTACTCCTGCTCCTAGTTCTTATGTTCTTATGTTGTTATGTGTCTTTGCAAAGACGGTCTGGAGAGAGAAAAGGTGGTTTTTTTTGAGGTTCATCCCGAGCAGCTCCGTGACGGTGAAGGATGCTCTTTGGTCTTCCCAAACCTTGTTGATCTTCCAGCACATAGAGTTGTCAGCGACCAGGTGTTGCAGGATGGCACATTCCAAAGCCCAGGACTACGTGCTGAGGGATGCACTGAAGGTTTGGGGAAGGTCACTATCTAAGACCTCTCAGCCAGTGTAAACCGAAGGGCTGGGAATTGGATATTGAAGCATCTCAAGAGGGCAACATGATGTATTAGAGAACCTAAATATTATTGAACTTTGTGTATTGGCCATTTAAAAATGTGTGTAATGTTCTTTCAGATATTTTACGAATAATGTATATTTTTGCAAAAAGAAATGAAGAGTGGCTGTATTGGATTAAGCACACAGTCCGAGGGGTTTTACATGGTTTCCAGCCCCTCGGTGTATATTTACTGAAAGGCCATACACAGTGGCCTTTCCTCATTGTGCCTTGGCGGTAGTTGCCCCAAACTGGAGTGCATCCCTCGGTACGTAGTCCTGGACCTTGGAATGCGGCAGTCTGCAACACTCGGTCAGGGACAATACTTTGTGCTGGAAGATCAACAAGTTTCGGGCAGACCAAAGAGCATTTTTCACTGGGTTGATTATCCTCCAACAGCAGTTGATGTTTGTCTCAGTGTGTGTCCCTGGGAACAGCCCGTAGAGCACTGCATCCTGCATCACAGAGCTGCTCGGGATGACCTTGGCATATACTACTGCATCTCTCTCTAGACCTTCTTTGCAAAGGCACATTCCACAAGGAGGTGTGCGACCGTCTCATCCTCCGCCCTCCCCCCACAGCCGTTTTAAGGGCAGCATGCGACAGCACTGAGACCTAGTGGATGAAAGATCTGAGAGGGGAGGCCCTTGTCACTAATCTAGGTCTTGGTGCTTGTTTGAAAGTTCTGGCAATGAGGCATTCTGACAGATGACTCTGCCAGTCTGCTTAGGAACCACCCAACATGGTCCACTTTCTCCTTTTCCCTGAGGGCCTCAAGGACATTACATGCAGATCTACGTTTGATTGTCTTTGGTCAAAGGTGTCGGCACGGTCCATCCACTTGGAGCGTTCCCCGATAACGTGACCAGACCAATCCTTCACAACACCAGGGACAGGTAGAACCTCAGTATTTAGTGACACTTGACATTTGTGTATTGGAGATCCACGCACAGCTTGCTGCAGCAGCACACAATGGTGGCCATCATGATGACAACAACATTGGGTTTGTTGTCCCTCCCTTATCCAGAGATTTGCACATGGAGTCCCTTCAGACACATTCCATCTTTGATCTCCAGATGAACTTGAAGATGACTCAGGTGACTGCTGCAGCGCAGTACCGTGGTATGGAACAGAGCTGCACCACGTGTTAAGTAATGGGTTAAGAGACATTGCAATTAGTTGTCTCATTTATGTTAAGTATCCATTAATTGACACTGAAATGTAAAGGGGCTTCAGGTGGCCTCTGTAAGGTGGTGTGTTGTTAAGAGTTTTGTGCAGAGGCTGTGGAAGTGAAATAAATGGTGAAAAGGAACAAGAACATTAGACTTCATTTCACAGCAACTAAAACGTATAACAATGGTAGCAGAGGATGGTTGCTGTGTAAATGTGAAGGTTTGAAAGATACAACTTTCCTGATCAAACCAAGGAGTGAGTGAGAAGGAAAAAAAAAAAGATACATGGCTGAACCTAGGATAAAGATGGCTGGATATGACTATCCTCCCTTAGTAACAGGATGGCGAAATCGTATGGCTACGAACAGGGCTCAAGACTATAGACGGAGACCGAGACAAGGAAAGTATGAAGACAGAAACCCAGTTAGAACCCACAATAGGAAGATGAACCCCAGAGATGCACGGGGCATGATAAATCGATGTTTTCGATGTGACTCTCAATACCATTATGCTTTCAACTGTCCAACTCGTTATGATAGAGTGTTTGAAGCGACACATGACACGGAAGAGTCAGAAGAGGAAAAAGATAGTGACCAGAAAGAAGGCATTGTCCTATTGACAAGCGGTTTTACGCCGGTAATGAAGGTGTTGGTTGCAGAATCCTTCAACTGTGCTGTATTGGACAGTGGCTGCACATCTACTGTGTGTGGAATTGACTGGTTAAAATGTTACCTGGACTCTTTTAATGCTGAAAATCGTAACAAGGTTAAGAAATTTGAAAGTTCCACAAGTTTCAGGTTTGGGGATGATAATACTCTGAATTCGCTGAAAAGAGTGGTGATCCCTTGCAATATTGCCGGAGTGAATCATTTCGTTAGCACGGATGTTGTATCAAGTGCGATACCTTTGCTTCTGAGCAGACCATCGATGAAGAAAGCACACATGAAACTGGATATGGGAACTGAAACAGGATAAGGCAACAGTTTTTGGAAAGACTGTGGACTTACAATTTACACAGTCGGGACACTATTGTATTCCATTACTGACAAATAATTTTTCAAGTAGAGTGGTTAAGGATGTGTTAATGGCAGTTGAAGATGGGACTTTAGCTGATAAAAAGCTTGTGGTATTAAAACTGCATAGGCAATTTGCACATCCGTCTCCTCGGAGGCTGAAAATTTTATTAAAGGATGCAGGGGTAAGGGATGATGACTATACTAAACTGATAGAACAGGTTAGTGACCGCTGTGAAGTTTGTAGGAAGTACAGAAGGACACCAGCACGACCGATAGTAACCCTACCTTTGGCCAGGGATTTTAACGACATTGTGGCCATGGACCTTAAGATCTGGGATAAAGCAAATAATATATTTATTTTGCATTTTGTAGATTTAGCAACCAGATTTAGTCAATCAACGATTGTACGAAGTAAAGAAAAGAGAGTAATTCTGGATCAAATCGTGGAAAAGTGGATAGGGACAGGAATGAGTCCACCGGCAAAATCCCTTTCGGACACTGGGGGAGAATTTGCTAATGATGAGTTTAGGGATATGTGTGAAAACATGAATATCAGAGTTATGAATACGGCTGCAGAAAGTCCATTTAGTAATGGCGTCTGTGAAAGAAATCATGCTGTCATCGATGACATGCTTCGGAAAATTTTGGCAGGTCGACCAAATTGCAGGCTAAATTCAGCTTTAGCATGGGCAGTACATGCAAATAATTCATTGCAGATGGTTGGGGGCTATAGTCCTTATCAAATAGTGTTTGGTAGAAATCCTAAAATTCCGTCCATTTTGGATGACCAGCCTCCAGCTTGGGAGGGGACTACAATTAGCTCTGGTTTTGCTGAACATTTAAATGCATTACATTGCAGTAGAAAAGCTTTTTTGGAAGCAGAAGTCTCTGAAAGAATTCGCAGAGCTTTAAGGCATAACGTACGGCCATCAGATGCCGTTTTTCAGCAAGGAGACATGGTATACTATAAGAGAGACAATTCTAATGAATGGAAAGGCCCAGGGAAGATCATAGGCATAGATGGCAAAACCATTATTTTGCAACATGGTAATCAAACTGTTAGGGTCCATTCATCAAGGATAATGGGTACAGATTACAAATTTTCAAATTTAGACAGAGCAGGCAGACATGACGAGGAACCAGAGTCATCTGGTACGCATGTGTTACAGAACTATGAGGACCAATTAACTGATATAGACAGGGTTTCTGTGGAGGAACACAACACTTCTAGTGAATTAAAACAGGACATTTTTCCGAAAGGGCAACTGCCAAAAGTTGGTACAAAAGTGACATACTTGCCTGAAGGGTCTAGTCAATGGAAGGATGCAACTGTTGTTTGTAGAGCAGGGAAGGCCACTGGAAAGTATAAACATTGGTTGAATGTACAGCATTCAGGGGAAGGAGTCAAGACAATGGATTGGGAAAACGAAGTTCAAAAATGGAGGGCACAGAAACACAGTGCCAGTTCAGATAGTACATCGGATAGTGAACAGGTCCGCAGGAAAAGGTCGAGAACTATTGAAAGGACATCCCACAGCAGAAGGGAAAGATCAAGCAGTAGCAGTACAGAACGAGATACGAGGCGGGAGAGGGGACGTAGTTTGTAAAGATCTCGGAACATGAGCAAGACTACGAATACTAATAGGAGTAGAAGCCCACATGCACGTGAGATTTTGGTGGCTTCAAATAAATTAGATGAAAAAGTTATTAAAGAAGCTAAACAGCAGGAATTGCATAGTTGGAGTGAATTTGGGGTATACACGGAAGTACCGGATAGGGGACAAAGAGCTCTACCCCACAGATGGATTTGCATGGAAAAGGTTCTTCCGGATGGAACTTATAAGGCAAAGGCCAGGCTCGTGGCAAGGGGATTTGAAGAAAACTTAGAAGATCAGGATTTAAGGGTGGATTCACCTACAGCAGGAAAGGTTATTTTAAAGATCTCCTTGGCTCTATTAGCCACAAAGGCATGGGAATGCAAATCTATAAATATAAAAGCTGCCTTTTTGCAGGGGCATCAGCTCCAGAGAGACATTTTTCTCCGTCCTCCGAAAGAAGCAGCTAACACAGAAGGGGTGCTCTGGAAGTTGAAAAAATGTGTATATGGATTAAATGATGCATCTAGAGACCGGTATTTTTCGCTAAGGTCAGTTTTGTTAAAGTTAGGCTGTTGCCAGTTGAAAGCAGATCCTGCAATGTTTTACTGGCGCTATAAAGCAAATATTTCTGGAATTTTTGTGATGCATGTCGATGATTTTTTGTGGGGTGGGACTAGTGATTTTAAAGCTATTGTAATCTCTGGTTTGAGGAAAGAATTCAGGGTTAGAAGTCAGGCTTCCGGTGCATTTAAATATATTGGACTGGAAATTGGACAGACCAAGTTAGGGGCAACTTTACGTCAGCAATCTTATTTGGAAAGCATCACCCCAATAGCAATTAGTCGTGGCAGAGTTTCACAAAAAGATGCAATGGTTTAAAAGATAGAAAAAGAGCAACTGCAAAGTTTAATTGGGCAACGTTCAGGTCGACAATGGTTAGGTAGACAGACTAGACCGGACGTGAGTTTTCATGTCTTAGAGTTGAGTACAAAAATGAATGATCCCAAAGTGGAAGACATAATAAGAGCAAATAAAGCGTTGGCCAAACTAAAAATGCAGGAGTGTGTTTTGAAGTTCCCGGTTTTAGGTGACCTTAAGCACTTGAAACTCATAGTTTATAGTGATGCGTCCCACGCAAATTTATGTGATGGGGTTACAAGCGCAGGAGGTTTATAATTTTCCTTTTGGGGAACAATGGTAAATGTTGCCCACTTGTGTGGGAAACAAAGAAAATAAGGAGAGTGGTAAAAAGCACTTTGGCTGCTGAGACGTTAAGCCTTGTAGAGGTGGTGAATATGGCTTTTTATATAAGTATGATATTGACAGAAATTTGGGGATTAGGAGATTTGGGTAATATACCTATTGACTGTCACATTGACAGTAAATCCCTGTGGGAAAATGTGCACTCTACAAAAAGTGTCAATGAAAAGAGGTTACGGATAGACATCGCAAGTTTGAAGCAGATGTTGGACAGAGGGGAAATAACAAAAATTAAATGGGTCGACAGGAGCTATCAACTGTCAGACTGTTTTACGAAAAGAGGGGCGAGTTCACAGAAACTTTTGGATATTGTTAATGAAGGGCGCTTGTTCCTGTGACTGTTTTTATTTCTTTCTCGTCCAAACAAAAAAAAAGGGTGGGCGGACACATCATGTGTGTGTTTTTGAGTTTCTTGAAATTTTGTTTTCACCTAATTATTTTTTTTCTCCAAGGAAGGGGCGACTGTTAAGTAATGGGTTCAGAGACATTGCAATTAGTTGTCTCATTTATGTTAAGTATCCATTAATTGACACTGATATGTAAAGGGACTTCAGATAGTCTCTGTCAGGTGGTGTGTTGTTAAGAGTTTTGTGCAGAGGCTGTGGAAATGAAATAAATAGTGTTTGGTGAAAAGGAACAAGAACCTTAGACTTCATTTCACAGCAACTAAAACGTATAACACCACGTACATAAATACCGAGAGTACCTCACACCTGATTGCCAGATTCTTACCCGCCGCTGGTGTCACTCCCACATGCCCAGCTTCGGCCTCACCTTGGCAATAAGCTCCTCCCAATTTTGGGTGCACGTCCCAGTCACTCTGAACCATAACACCAGCACCTTCCGGTAATCTGACCGGATGGTGAAAGGGACAAAGGATGCGTCAGCTTAGTTTCCAAAGAACAGGCCTCGCTCTTGCCATTGTTGACCTTGGCACCTGCGGCAGTTCGAACATATCGCTGACATTCATGAGCCTATGCACCGATATCGGATCAGAGCAGAAAATGACAAAGTGGCCCATGTACAGAGAAGCTTTGACCTGAGTACCTCCACAGCCTGGGATCATCACAACTCTTATAAGAACATAAGAACATCAGAACTAGGACAGGAGTAGGCCATCTGGCCCCTCGAGCCTGTTCCGCCATTCAATGAAATCATGGCTGATCTTTTGTGGACTCAGCTGCACTTTCCGGCCCGAACACCATAACCCTTAATCCCTTTATTCTTCAAAAAACTATCTATCTTTATCGTAAAAACATTTAATGAAGGAGCCTCTACTGCTTCACTGGGCAAGGAATTCCATAGATTCACAACCCTTTGGGTGCAGAAGTTCCTCCTAAACTCAGTCCGAAATCTACTTCCCCTTATTTTGAGGCTATGCCCCCTAGTCCTAGTTCTGCTTTCACCCGCCAGTGGAAACAACCTGCCCGCATCTATCCTATCTATTCCCTTCATAATTTTATATGTTTCTATAAGATCCCCCCTCATCCTTCTAAATTCTAACGAGTACAGTCCCAGTCTACTCAACCTCTCCTCATAATCCAACCCCTTCAGCTCTGGGATTAACCTAGTGAATCTCTTCTGCACACCCTCCAGTGCCAGAACGTCCTTTCTCAAATAAGGAGACCAAAACTGAACACAATACTCCAGGTGTGGCCTCACTAACACCTTATACAATTGCAGCATAACCGCCCTAGTCTTAAACTCCATCCCTCTAGCAATGAAGGACAAAATTCCGTTCGCCTCCTTAATCACCTGTTGCACCTATAAACCAACTTTTTGCGACCCATGCACTAGCACATCCAGGTCTCTCTGCACAGCAACATATTTTAATATTTTATCATTTAAATAATAATCCCTTTTGCTGTTATTCCTACCAAAATGGATAACCTCACATTTGTCAACATTGTATTCCATCTGCCAGACCCTAGCCCATTCACTTAAACTATCCAAATCCCTCTGCAGACTTCCTGTATCCTCTGCACTTTTTGCTTTACCATTCATCTTAGTGTCGTCTGCAAACTTGGACACATTGCCCTTGGTCCCCAACTCCAAAACATCTATGTAAATTGTGAACAATTGTGGGCCCAACACTGAACCCTGAGGGACACCACTCGCTACTGATTGCCAACCAGAGAAACACCCATTAATCCCCACTCTTTGCTTTCTATTAATTAACCAATCCTCTAGCCATGCTACTACTTTACCCTTAATGCCATGCATCTTTATCTTATGCAGCAACCTTTTGTGTGGCACCTTGTCAAAGGCTTTCTGGAAATCCAGATATACCACATCCATTGGCTCCCCGTTATCTACCGCACTGGTAATGTCCTCAAATAATTCCACTAAATTAGTTAGGCATGACCTGCCCTTTATGAACCCATGCTGCGTCTTCCCAATGAGACAACTTCCATCCAGATGCCTCGCTATTTCTTCCCTGATGATAGATTCCAGCATCTTCCCTACTACCGAAGTTAAGCTCACTGGCCTATAATTACCTGCATTCTGCTCGAATCCTTCCTGATGGACTTAGCAAAAGGGCAGAGCAAAGGGGGCAGCCCTGCCTGGCTCCAGATATGATCTGAAAACTTTCTGATTTTCACCCATTGATTGAAACTGCATTGCTGATGTTTGTGTAGAGCAGTTGGATCCAATTGCAGACTCCCTCACTTAACCCCATTTTGGAGAGCACATCCATCATGTGCAAAGAACAAAGAACAATATAGCATAGGAACAGGCCCTTCGGCCCTCCAAGCCTGTACCAGTTATGATACCACCCTTGGCCAAAACCCTCAGTACTTCCTAGTGCCATATCTCTCTCTTCCCATACTAGCCATGTATTTGTCGAGATGCCTTTTGAACGCCGTTAATGTATCTGCTTCCACAACCTACCCTGGCAGCACGTTCCAGGCACTCAACACCCTCTGTGTAAATAATCTGCCTCGCACATCTCCTCTAAACTTTGCCCCATGGACCTTAAACCTATACCTCCTGGTGACTGACCCCTCCACCCTGGGAAAGAGTGCCTGCCCATCCACTCTATCCATGTCCCTCATAATCTTGTAGACCTCTATCAGGTCATCCCTCAACCTCCGTCTTTCTAAGGAAAACAGTCCGAGTCTATTCAGCCTCTCCACATAGCTAACACCCTCCAGACCAGGCAACATCCTGGTAAACCTCCTCTGCACCCTCTCCAAAGCCTCCACATCCTTCTGGTAATGCGGCGACCAGAATTGTGCGCAATATTCCAAGTGCAGCCTTACCAAGGTTCTGTACAACTCATTTCTGTCAAAGGCCTTCTGGTCCAGGCTGAAGAGGCAGGTGTCCACCCTCCTCTCCGGTACATAGACAATCATTTACCTGAGTAGCGTGAGGCTATCAGAGAGGCTAGACATCACCATCCGAGGAAAAAGGCTCTCACTGTCCACCCTATCTAATCCTCTGATCATCTTGTGTGCCTCAATTAAGTCACCTCTTAACCTTCTCTCTAATGAAAACAGCCTCAAGTCCCTCAGCCTTCCCTCATAAGATCTTCCATCCATACCAGGCAACATCCTGGTAAATTTCCTCTGCACCCTTTCCAATGCTTCCACATCCTTCCTATAATGCAGCGACCAGAACTGCACGCAATACTCCAAATGCGGCCGCACCAGAGTTTTGTACAGCTGCAACATAATCTCATGGCTCCAAAACTCAGTCCCTCTACCAATAAAAGCTAACACGCCGTACGCCTTCTTAACAACCCTATCAACCTGGGTGGCAACTTTCAGGGATCTATGTACATGGACACCGAGATCTCTCTGCTCATCCACACTACCATGAATCTTACCATTTGCCCAGTACTCTGTCTTCCTGTTATTCCTTCCAAAATGAATCACCTCACACTTTTCTGCATTAAACTCCTTTTGCCACCTCTCAGCCCAGCTCTGCAGCTTATCTATGTCCCTCTGTAACGTGCAACATCCTTCCGCACTGTCATTCAATTCCGCACTAACATTCAACATTGAAATGGGTCGTCAATTTCTAATTTCCTCCCTTCCCCCCTTCTGCTTGTAGATGAGGGTGAAGATGCCTTTCCTCATGGATTCTGACATGCTGCGGTCCAGAAGCATGCTCTTGTACACTTCCAGCAGGTCTGAGCCAATCAAATCCCACAGAGCCGAATACAACTGAGCTGTTAAAGTGTCACTTCCAGGAGTTTTACACGTCTCAAAGAACTTGACGGCCTTTGTCAGCTTATCCATGTAGTGATCGCTGTATATTAATATACATGATCAATGTATGTAAATGTAGTACAGTCAATTCAACGCTGGGTGTCTCACTATCAGATGGTATAAGAGAGACTTTCTCGCTCTTTCTGAGAGAGTGTGCTTCAGGAGAGTGAACAGACAAGACATGGAATAGCTAGAGAGAGAGAAGTTATAAGTTATTTCATTATTACATTGTATAGTTAGTTAATTATCTTTACTGTATTTTAGTTCTTTTACTAGTTGAGTATTAAGTACAAAGGATTCACAGAATATTATTTATATTACTCATTAAATTAGTTCATCTTTAAAAGAAGACTTTACTTCATCAACTCGGCTGGTTCAAAGAGAAATATGTATATTATGTAAAGTCATATAACAATCCATAGTTAGTGGTTTGTCCAGGCTCTCCCTCTTGCTGTCGTCTAAGACCTCCATGATAGATGTCAGGAAGTTCAGGGAAAGGGGAATTGGGATGGCAGCCATGGAGTGAGTGGTTGCACATATGGTGTCTCCTGCTCCAGGTTGAATTTTGTGTTCTTTCCCCACGCAATTTGGGGGGTGTTTTGCTGACGGATGGTGCATAAGCACTGAAGGATTGCAATACGCCTCAAAGGACCTTGGTAATGTGGTGGAGCTGCTTAGGGTGGCTGTCAAAAAAGTGGATCAGAGGCTGGAGGCACAGTGCCTGGCACTCCAGAACGTGAAGGAGTCCTTGGGGGAGCACAAGGACTGTCTAGCCTCGCTGGAGACAGAGATGGTGCTGGTGGCAGATAGCCACAAGAGGTTGAGGGAGAAGGTAGAGGACCTCGAGAATCGATCCAGGAGGCAGAACCTCCGGATCGTTGGGGATGCCTGAGGAGGTCAAAGGAGTGTAAGCTGTTAAATATGTAGCAAATATGCTGGAGAAGCTGATGGGGGAGGGAATCTTTAACCAGTCCTTCAAAGTGGATCGGGCATACAGGGCGCTGAGGAGGAGGCCGAAGGCAGGTGAGCTGCTGAGAGCGATGGTGGTGAGCTTGCATCATTTTCTCAATCAGGAGAATGTCAAGAGATGGATGAGGCAGACAAAGAAGTGCACCTGGGAGGGGAGGGAGCTGAGAATATACCAGGATCTGGGTGTGGAGTCGGCCAAGCGCTGCACTGGCTATAACCGGATCAAGGTTGCCCTCTACAAGGAGGGGGTGAAGTTTGGGGTGTTGTATCCTGCTCGTCTGTGGGTCACGCATCAGATTCGGGAATTTTAATTTGATATGCTGGAGGAGGCGAATGAGTTTATGAGAGACCATGGACTGGGAGGACTGCAAGGACACTGAGCTGTGGAGATGTGGGTTCACAGGATGGCTGCATTGGTGAATTTAATGAGAATGGGAACGGAGGGGGTGAATGTGCTTTCTTTTATGTTTGGATTTTCAGGTGTGGAGGTGCGGGTGGATTTGGGGATGGGGGTAGACGGAGGCCACGAGTGGAGGCCACCATGCTAGCTGGTTGGCAATTAACGGGAGTTCGACAGGAGGAGAGAGTGGCGAGAGGGGTGTTAAGGAATGGGTTAAGAAACATTCCAATTAGATGTCTCATTGATCCAATAATTGGCACTGATATGTCAAGAGGCTACAGGTGGTCTTTGGGGCATGTGATGTGATGATCAGGTTTTGGTGCAGTGTGTGTTAAAGGAAAAATAAAGGTGTTTGGGAAAAGTGACACTTTACTCAACAGCATCCAGAGCTAACAAGGGAGATGGGTTAGTTTTCTGTTTGGTTATGGAGTGTGGGGAGGAAAGGGATGCAGACGTGGGAAATACTGTTGTGGCACAGTTGGTTAAGGAGGGATGGCAGCGGACATCTTGTGGAGGCCCAGAGGAGTGCAGGGCATAGATTGGGGGGAGCTGGGTAAAGAATGGATATGGCTGACTGACAAGAAAGAAGGGGGGCAGGGAGCCCTCCAACCCAGTTGATTACATGGAATGTGCGGGGGCTGAACGTGCCGGTTAAACTGCTGGGTATTTTCGCACACTTTAAGAGTTTGAAGGTGGACAGTATGTTTCTTCAGGAGAGACACCTGAAGCTGGTGGATCAGACGAGGTTGAGGAAGGGGTGAATGGGGCAGGTGTTCCACTCGGGGTTGGATATGAAGGCGAGGGGAGTAGTGGTGCTGGCCAACAATAGGGTGGTCTTTGAGGTTGGCAGTATCGTAGCCGACCCTGAGGGCAGGTACATGATGGTTAGCGGGAAGCTGGAGGGGGACGCCAGTGGTGCTAGCGAATGTTTTGCGGACGACACAAAGGTTGATGGAATTGCGGATAGCGATGAGGACCATCACAGGATACAGCAGGATATAGATCAGTTGGAGACTTGGGCGGAGAGATGGCAGATGAAGTTTAATCCGTATAAATGTGAGCTAATGCATTTTGGAAGGTCCAATACAGATGGGAAATATACAGTAAACGGCAGAACCCTGAAGAGTATTGATTGGCAGAGGGATCTGGGTGTACAGTTCCACAGGTCACTGAAAGTGGCAATGCAGGTGGAGAAGGTAGTCAAGAAGGCATACGGCATGCTTGCCTTCATCGGTCAGGGCATTGAGTTTAAAAATGCTATGAGGAGAAGTTGGAGAAACTCGGTTTGTTCTCACTGGAATGACAGAGGTTGACGGGCGACCTGATAGAGGTCTACAAAATTATGAGAGGCATGGACAGAGTGGATAGTCAGAACCTTTTTTACCAGGGTGGCAGAGTCAATCACTCGGAGACATTGGTTTAAAGTGTGAGTGGCAAAGTTTAAAGGAGATGTACGAGGTAAGTTTTTTACAGAGAGGTGGTGGGAGCCTGGAACTCGCTGCCGGGAGAGGAAGTGGAAACAGATGCGATAGTAACTTTTAAGGGGCGTCTTGACAAATACATGAATAGGATGGTGATAATATGGTCCCCGGAAGGGTAGGGAGTTTTAGTTCAGACGGGCAGCATGGTCGGTGCAGGCTTGGAGGGCCAAAGGGCCTGTTCCTTTGCTGTAATTTTCTTTGTTTTGTTCTTTTCTTTGTTTATGTCCCAAACTGGGATGTCATGGATTTTAAGAGGCGAGTTTTAGGGAAGATTATGGGGAGAGATTTCAATATGGTTCTGGATCCTAGGTTAGACCGATTGTGCCTTAGGTCCGGAACGTTTTGGCTACGGCAAAAGAGTTAATGGGGTTCATGGAATGTATGGGAGGGGTAGACCTGTGCCGGTTTGGGAAGCTGAGGGGGAAAGAGTTTTTGTACTTTTCACATGTGCACCGGGTGTACTCCCGGATAGATTTCTTTGTACTGGATAAGGTGCTGTTGACGGGGGTGGTTGGTTCGGAGTATTCGGTAATCGTGATTTCTGACCACGCGCCGCACTAGGTGATCTGTGGGTGGTGCAGGGGGGGGCTCAGTGGCCGCAGTGGAGGCTGAATGTGGGTTTGTTGGCAGACAAGAGCGTCTGTGAGAGGGTGAGGGCGGCCACATAAAATTATGTGGAGTTGAATAATACAGGGGAGGTCATGGTCTCCACGCATTGAAGGCCATAGGAGGGGGGAATTTATTTTGATTTGGGCGCATAGGGAGAGAGTGGAATGGTTGGAGAGGCTGAGATTAGTTGAGGACATCCTGAGGGTGGACCGAAGGCATTCGGTATCACCAGACGAGGTGTTACTCCAGGAGAGACAGAGGCTCCAGATGGAGTTTGGGCTGCTGTCCACGGGAAAGGCGGTAGGGCACCTGTGGGGTGGTTTATGAGTATAGGGAAAAAGCGAACAGGATGTTGCGCGTCAATTGAGGAAGCAAGTGGTGGCAAGAGAGATTGGAAAGGTGAGGGACAAGAGAGGTATCGTGGTGTCGGAACCAGAGGGGGTGAATGGGGTTTTTGAGGTCTTCTATAAGGCTGTATGAATCAGAGCCTCTTACCAGGGAGGAGGATATTAGCCGGTTCATGGACGGGCTGGAGTTCCTAAGAGTGTGGGAGGAGAAGGAGCAGGGATTGGGAGCCCTGATTGGGCTGAGGGAGGTGATAGACTGTGTGGTTTGATGCAGGCAGAGAAGGCACGGGGTCCAGATGGGTTTCCAGCCAAGTTTGATAAGAAGTTTGGGTCGGAGCTAGGGTTTCTGCTTGTTGGGATGTATAATGAGTCGATGGCAAGGGAGGAACTTCCCCCACATTCTCGCAGGCGACCATATCACTGATTTTAAAGAAGGACAAAGACCCAGAGCAGTGTGGGTCATACTGTCCAACTTCATGTTAAATATGGATGCAAAGTTGTTGGCAAAGGTGTTGGCGTAGTGGATAGAGGGTTGTATTCTGGGTGTGATAGAAGATGACCAGACAGAGTTTGTGAAGGGGCGACAGCTGTTGGCGAATGTATGCAGGCTGCTCAATGTTATTATGATGCCCTTGGAGGGGCAGGCAGTGGAAGTGGCAATGAACATGGAGAAAGCATTTGACCGGGTTGAGTGGGGATATCTGTTGGCGGTGTTGGGTCGGTTCGGGCAGGGCTTTGTGGATTGGGTTCGGCTGTTGTATAAGGTGTGAAAGGCTAGTGTCCAGATGAATAGGATTAGTTTGGAGTACTTTGGTCTACATCAGGGGATGAGGCACCTTATGGGGAGGTGCCCCTTCTCCCCACTGCTTTTTGCTCTGGTGATAGAGCCATTGGCAATGGCGCTAAGTGTGTCGAGGGGAAGGAGGGATATTGAGCAGGGAGGGATCGAACACAGGGTTTCTTTGTATGCGGGCAATGTCCTATTGCGCATTTTCGACCTGGTTAGGAGTTTTGATAGGATTATGGGGATCCTGGGGGAGTTTGGCTGTTTTCCAGGATATAAACTGAATATGGGGAAAAGCGAGGTGTTCCCGATAAATGGGTGAGGAGGATGTTTCTGGAAAGGAATTGACGAGGGGGTGGCTGGATTTGCCACCTGTTGAACTCCTACTGGGCAGCAAACATCACAATGGTTAGGAAATGAGCGGTGGAGGAGGGGTCGGTCTGGGGGTGGGAGGAGGCGGCGTTGTGTAGGGAGACCAGTTTGAGGGCACTGTTGTTGGTGCCTCTACCATTCTCACTGGTACTCCGTCAGCCCGGTGGTGGTATCAGCGTTGATGGTTTGGAACTAGTGTAGGTAACACTTAGAACTGAAAGGCATGTCGCTGTGGGCGCCAATATGTGACAATCATAGGTTCAAGCCGGCGGGGCTGGACGCAAGGTTCCAGGTGTGGCAGCAGGTGGGGATAGAGTATTTCAGGGATGAGCTTGTGGCAAGAAAGTTTGCAGGCATGGAGGAGCTTGAGGAGACGTATCAGTTGCCGAAGGCACACAGGTTCAGGTACCTGCAGGTGAGGGACTTTGTTAGAGAAGAGGTGCTGTCCTTTCCGGAGAGGCCATCTCCGGTGCTGCAAAACAAAGTTGTCCGAGGATAACATTGGGGAAGGGAGAGTGGTGGATATATATGGATAGGGAGGGCATTCCTGTGGAGAAGGTCAGACGCAAGTGGGAGGTGGAGCTGGGGGCCGGGGTGTGGAGGGATGCCCTGCAGAGGGTGAATGCTTACTTGTCGTGTGCGCGATTAAGCCTCATCCAGTTTAATATGGTGCACAGAGCCCACATGACGGTCTCAAAGATGAGCCAATTCTTTTTGGAGGTGAAGGACAGGTGGGTGGATGGTATGCGGGAGGCCCAGCCAACCATGTGCATATGTTTTGGGTGTGTCCAAGGTTGAGGGGATTTTGGAAGGGATTTGGATGTAATGTCCGAAATTCTGGGTGTGGGGTGGCTCCGAGTCCAGAGGTGGCGATATTCGGAAGTAGGAAAATCCAAGACTGCAGGTGGGGAGAGAGGACGATGTCTTGACCTTTGCCTCCCTGATAGCCCGGAGACCAATTTTGTTGAGTTGGCGGGACTCGGAGCCGCCAAAGGCGAGGGTATGATTGAGTGACCTGGCGGAACGTTTGCATCCAGAAAGTTACATTTGAAAAATGAAAATCGCTTATTGTCACAAGTAGGCTTCAATGAAGTTACTGTGAAAAGCCCCTAGTCGCCACATTCCGGCACCTGTTCGGGGAGGCTGTTACGGGAATTGAACCGTGCTGCTGGCCTGCCTTGGTCTGCTTTCAAAGCCAGCGATTTAGCCCTGTGCTAAACAGCCCCTATTGACTTGTTTAAAGTGAATTGAGGTGGTGTGGCAGTCGGGGTGGGGGGGGGGGGGGGGGGAAGCGGGGTGTTGCGGGGGGTAATTGGCGTTTTGTTTTATTTGGGGAGTATGAGGGAAAAGGAAAAATGAAGGAAGCAGTCTTGGGTGATAGGGGGTTGGAGGGTAGTGGGGGTGGAGGTGGGGAGCGTGGGTTGTTAGTTTTGTTACCTGTTGCCGAGGTTTGGCTTTTGTATTTTTGTATTTATGATAAAGGCCTTCAATAAAAATATTTCTAAATAAAAGGAAGGGAAGCGTTGCAGTTTGTTGGCTTCAGATTATAGAGTCTGGCATGAAAGGATTTGCTGATCCTCAGGATGTCAGACTGTGAAGACTTTACTGAACCATCTTCTTCCTTCTGAATGCTGATCATAGAGGTCTCTCTGTGTACCTTTTGGAAGAAGAAACGCGAGCACGTTTCATCCTGCTCCATGGAGCAGAATCTAAGCTGGAAGATAACCTTGGAGGGCTCCGAGTCAAAAAGTGAGGCTTGCTGGCTCTTCCACCTCTTGGAGATCCTCCTTGACATCAACCCCATCGCCTGCAGCCGGAGCAGATGCGGCATTCTTTACTGGGGTTGGGACATGTGCCCCCATCTCTCTTTTGTCTTCTGAACACCTTTGAGAATGAAAAACCTTTTGATGTTCCCCTTGATTGCTTCCCGCAGAGAGAAGGAGACTCAGAAGGGTTTCACGGTATTCCAACCTTTGTGATCCCTTTTCAGTTCCTTGAGATTCTCTGGAGTCAACAGTTTCACATTCAGCTTCTATGTCCCCCTGCCCACCCTCAGGTTTTCCTGTAGGTGACAGTTGGCCAATAGGAGGCAGTGGTCAGAGAAGAACACCGGCTTGATGACCAGACCGTGAATTCACGGGACACAATTAGGAAGTAGTCCTGGAGCAGATGGGCCCTTCTGGTTGTGACCATGTGTATCTGCACTACCATCAGGAGTCTGGACATGGCTTCCGGTTTGTTGTCGGCGCTGCCGGATTGTCCAGCCACATCAATGATGCAGTTGAAATCAGCACTCAGAATGAACGGCAAGGATGTGACCAACAGCTTTAGACCATAAGACATAACAGCAGAATTAGGCCACTCGGCCCATCGAGTTTGCTCCGCCATTCAATCATGTTTGAAATGTTTCTCATACCCACTCTCCTGCCTTATCTCCATAACCCCTGATCCGCTTATTAATCAAGAACCTATCTATCTCTGTCTTAAAGACACTCAGTGATTTGACCTCCACACTTCTGCGGCAATGAGTTCCACAGATTCACTGCCCTCTGGCTGAAGAAATCTCTCCTCATCTCTGTTTTAAAGGATCGTCCCTTCAGTCTGAGGCTGCGCCATTGGGTTCTAGTTTTTCCTACGAGTTATCCTCTCCACGTCCACTCTATCTAGGCCTCTTGAGTATCCTGTAAGTTTCAATAAGATCCCCCCTCATCCTTCTAAACTCCAACGAATACAGACCCAGAGTCCTCAACCTCTCCTCATATGACAAGCTCTTCATGCCAGGGATCATTCTTGTGAACCTCCTCTTGACCCTTTCCAAGGCCAGCACATCCTTCCTTAGATAAGGGGCCCAAAATTGCTCACAATACTCCAAATGGGGTCTGACCAGAGCCTGAGACAGCCTCAGAAGTACATCCTGCTCTTGTATTCTAGAGCTCTCGACATGAATGCTAACATTTAATTTGCTTTCCTAACTGCCGACTGAATCTGCCGCTAACCTGAAGTGAATCTTGAACTAAAGAAGTGGTTGATCCTGCTACGGCCCAAGAAAAGGTGGCCATGGAATGGTTAAAAGAAACACTTCAGCTGTAATCAATCAGGAGTTTGTCGTGTTGGGTGTTCCGATACACAAACAAACCAACGTGGTTGTAGATGGTACAACTCTGTTTTATTGTTCTGTACAATAATAACTATTAACTTCTGGCCGTGGTTCGTACTTCACCAGCTAACCTGTAGACCCAGCCCTTGCACTATCTTGGTGATGCGCTCAGCACATGGTGTATGTCTGAGTGGCACGCAGTGAGCTCTGTGCTCTGAGCTATCTCCTGGTAGAATGAGCGGGAACTGTGGTGTTCCCTATTTTATAGTGCGTGTGCTCTCACTGGTGATTGGCTGTGATGTTGTGTGTGTGTTGGTTGGTCCAACTACCTGTCCATCAGTGTGAGTGTGTGATTGCACCATGATATGTTAATGTGGATATCATGACAGAGTTGAGCATGGATGGAACTGAAAAGGAACAGATACTGAGTTCAACAAAGCTGAGAAAAACAAGCGAGCCAGAAGAGGACAAACTGCTATGACAAGGAAACTGCTATTACGGTTGCTCAAGTAGAGGACGGTGAACTGATAGATAAAAGAGGGAAGAGAGCTAATCCTGCAACACAAATAAATGGCGATGAGCAAAAACAATCCAGAAAAGTTGAGGTAGAAGCTGAAGTCAAAGACCAAAAGACTAACAACCTGCCAGTGGAATCCTCAAAACCAGCTAGGAGGGCTACAAGGGCTAACAAAGCTTGTGAAATTGCAACAATAGAACCATTTTCAATCTTCATGTCCGTCAAAAAGAACCCTCCGAGGAAAGCGTGTTAGTGCAGAAACCTCTGATCCATCTCTTAAAACAAAAATCAAAAATGGAAAAGGTGACTGGAAACGTAACGACCCAAGGCAGAAAAGCAACTGAAGCAGCTGTGAGCACAAGAAAGGCACTTTCTGTCACACCACAGACAGCCAAGCCATCTGGGCGTTCGACCAGATCGCGAAAATAGAAAACCCCACATCCAGCCGTACTCTTATAATTCACCTGCATGGAGATTGTAGAATTGCATTTTATTTGCCGTTTTGATTTTCCTACCTTTTTGTTTGTTTTTGGCACGGGTGAGCTTATATGTCACGTAATTTCAGTAGGTTGCTTGGCAGTCGATGGAAAAAGAATATATTAATGTTGTACTGGAAAGTCTGGGAGATGGACCAATGTTTTTGTGATTTTTTAAAAGTTTAAGATTTCAAGTTTATTGCTTATAGGGATAAATATTAAACAATGATCAATTCATGCGCATAGTGTTAATTGTGACGATGTAAACTCTCAGCTATTTTTTTCCTTGCTTTTAAGTATCTGCATCAAGTATTGGAATTGTACATTGATATAAAAAAATGCATTTTTATGCTCTCTAAATTCCTGTTGCAAGAAATTTAAATTTAGCAATAAATTTTGTATATTGTGAACAAAAGAGATCTTAAACTAAGACTCCCAAGTCCCTTTGTGTTTCTGATTTCCAAAGCCTTTTCCCATTTAGAAAATAGCCTATGCCTCCATTCTTCCTACAAAGTGCATCACCTCACTTTTCGAGTATAGAAACTAACAAATCATGCTGCAGTTGTTTAGAACCTTGGTAAGGCTGCACTTGGAATATTGCACGCAATTCTGGTCGCCGCACTACCAGAAGGATGTGGAGGCTTTGAAGAGGGTACAGAGGACGTTTACCAGGATGTTGCCTGGTCTGGAGGGTGTTAGCTATGCGGAGAGGCTGAATAGACTCTGACTGTTTTCATTGGAACGATGGAGGTTGAGATGTGAGCTGATAGAGGTCAACATGATTATGAGGGACATGGATAGAGTGGATGGGCAAGCATCTTTCACAAGGTGGTGGGTGTTAACCGTTTAGCTGCTGTTGTATAAAGAGTCGAACGTTCTGCTCCTTTTCACAAACACCTTTATTTTACTTTAATAGACTCTGCACAAAACTCTATCATCACATTACCTGACACAAAGGCCACCTGAAGCCCCTTTACATATCAGTGCCAATTATTGGATACTTAACATAAATGAGACAACTAATTAGAATGTCTCTTAACCCATTACTTAACAGTCTCCCCTTCCTTGGAGAAAAAAAAAATTAGGTGAAAACAAAATTACAAGAAACTCAAAAACACACACAAAATTTCCCCCCTTTTTTTCATTTTTGGAAGGAAAAAAACAGTCACAGAAACAGGCGCCCTTCATTAACAATATCCAAAAGTTTCTGTGAACTAGCCCCTCTTTTTGTAAAACAGTCTGACAATTGATAGCTCCTGTCGACCTATTTAATTTTTGCTATTTCCCCTCTGTCCAACATCTGCTTCAAACTGCGATGTCTATCCTTAACCTTTTTTCATTGACATTTTTTGTAGAGTGCAAATTTTCCCACAGGGATTTATTGTCAATGTGACATTCAATAGGTATATTTCCCAAATCCCCTAATCCCAAAATTTCTGTCAATATCTGAGATATATAAAAGGCCATATCCATCGCCTCTATAAGGCTTAATATCTCAGCAGCCAAAGTGCTTTTGACCACTCTCCTTATTTTCTTTGTTTCCCACACAAGAGGACAACATTTACCATTGTTCCCCAAAAGGAAAATTATAAAACTTCCTGCGCTTGAAACCCCATCTCATAAATTTGCAAAGAAACAATGGGTTTCAAGTGCCTAAGGTCACCTAAAACCGGGAACCTCTAAACACACTCCTGCATTTTTAGTTTGGCCAACGCTTTATTTGCTCTTATTATGTCTACCACTTTGTGATCATTCATTTTTGTACTCAACTCTAAGACATCAAAACTCACGTCCGGTCTAGTCTGTCTACCTAACCAATTCAGTTGACCACTTAAACTTCACAGTTGCTCTTCTTCCATCTTGGAAACCATTGCGTCTTTTTGTGAAACACAGCCATGACTAATTGCTATTGGGCTGATGCTTACCAAATAAGATTGCTGACGTAAAGTTGCCCCTAACTTAGTCTGTCCGATTTCCAGTCCAATATATTTAAATGCACCAGAAGCCTGACTTCAACCCTGAATTCTTTCCGAAAACCAGAGATTACAATAGCTTCAAAATCATTAGTCCCACCCCACAAAAAATCATCGACATGCATCATAAAGATGCCAGAAATATTTCCTTTACAGTGCCAGTGAAACATTGCCGGATCTGCTTTCGTGAATGAGGTGAATGAGGAATGAGCAGTGCTCCGAAAGCTAGTGTTTGAAACAAACCTGTTGGACTTTAACCTGGTGTTGTAAGACTTCTTACTCTACTAATAACAGTTGCATCCTTCATTGACTAGACCCTTCAGGCAAGTATGTCACTTTTGTACCAACTTTTGGCAGTTGTCCTTTCGGAAAAATGGCTTGTTCTAATTCATCGGAAGTGTTGTGTTCCTCCACAAAAACCCTGTCTATATCAGTTAACTGGTCCTCATAGTTCTGTAACACGTGCGTACCAGCTGACTCTGGTTCCTCGTCATGTCTGTCTGCTCTGTCTAAATTTGAAAATTTGTAATCTGTACCCATTATCCTTGATGAATGTACCCTAACAGTTTGATTGCCATGTTGCAAATAATTGTTTTGCCATCCAAGCCTATGATCTTCCCTGGGCCTTTCCATTCATTAAAATTGTATACTATGTCTCCTTGCTGAAAAACAGTATTTGATGGCCGTACATTATGCCTTAAAGCTCTGCGAATTCTTTCAGAGACTTCTGCTTCTAAAAAACCTTTTCTCCTGCTATGTAATGCATTTAAATGCTCAGCAAAGGCAGAGCTAATTGTATTCCCTTCCCAAGCTGGAGGCTGGTCATCCAAAATGGACGGAATTTTAGGATTTCTGCCAAACACTAATTAATAGGGACTATAGCCCCCAATCATCTGCAATGAATTCTTTGCATGTACCGCCCATGCTAAAGCTGAATTTAGCTTGCAGTTTGGTCTATCTGCCAAAATTTTCCGGAGCATTACATTTATTATCGCATGGTTTCTTTCACACACACCAGCACTAAATGGGCTTTCTGCAGCTGTATTCATAACTGTGATATTTACGTTTTCACACATATCCCTAAACTCATCATAAGCAAATTCTCCCCCATTGTCCATAAGGAATTTTGCCGGTGGGCCCATTCCTCTCCCTATCCATTTTTCCACGATTTGATCCAGAATTACTCTCTTTTTTTTACTTCGTACAATCGTTGATTGACTAAATCTGGTTGCTAAATCTGCAAAATGCAAAATCAATATATTATTGCCTTTATCCCAGATCTTAATGTCCATGGCCACAATGTCGTTAAAATCTTTGGCCAAAGGTAGGGTTACTATTGGTTGTGCTGGTGTCCTTCTGTACTTCCTACAAACTTCACAGCAATCACTAACCTGTTCTATCAGCTTAGTATAGTCTTCACCCCTTACCCCTGCATCCGTTAATAAATTTTTCAGCCTCCGACGAGATGGATGCGCAAATTGCCTATGCAGTTTTAATAAAACAAGCTTTTTATCAGCTAAAGTCCCATTTTCAACTGCCATTAACACATCCTTAACAACTGTACTTGAAATATTATTTGTCAGTAATGGAATACAATAGTGTCCCGATTGAGTAAATTGTAAGTCCACCGTCTTTCCAAAATCTGTTGCCTTATCCTGTTCCATATCCAATTTCATGTGTGCTTTCTTCATCGACGGTCTGCTCTTGATACAACATCCATGCCAATGAAATGATTCGCTCCGGCAATATTGCAAGGGATCACCACTCTTTTCAGCGAATTCAGAGTTTTATCATCCCCAAACCTGAAACTTGTGGAACTTACAAATTCCTTAACCTTGTTACAATTTTCAGCATTCAAGGAGTCCAGGTAACATTTTAACCAGTCAATTCCACACACAGTAGATGTGGAGCTACTGTCCAATACAGCACAATTGAAGGATTCTGCAACCAACACCCTCATTACTGGGGTAAAACCGCTTGTTAATAGGACAATGCCTTCTTTATGGTCACTATCTTTTTCCTCTTCTGACTCTTCCGTGTCATGTGTCGCTTCAAACGCTCTATTATAACGAGTTGAAAGCATAATGGTATTGAGAGTCACATCGAAAACATCGATTTATCATACCCCGTGCATTTCTGGGGTTCATCTTCTGATTGTAGGTTCTAACTGGGTTTCTGTCTTCATAATTTCCGGGTCCTGATCTCTTTCTATAGTCTTGGAACCTGTTCATAGCCGTACGATTTCGCCATCCTGTTAGTAATGTGTCTTCCATATTCTGCTTTATTGCAGACTGACCTATTTGGGTCATCAGAGCTATTGGAATCCAATGTTTCCCCAGAAACGTTTTTAAAGCTTCTGTCATCTGATCGAATAAGGTATCCTTATCCGCAAACTGAACTCCTGTCAAAACCAGGAGCCTATCCATGTTGTTCACTCTAGCGCAGTCATGTAATTTGAAGGCAACACAGACTGTGGAAATTCCAGATTGTGTTTCTGCAGCCTTTTATATAGTCTGCCAAATTCCATTATATAGTCTTCAATGGCGAAATCCTCTATTTTCCGAAACCTATCAAAATCCGACAATGCTTCATACGCACTTAACAAGTCATCCTTTTTATAAATCCTATCCATATAACATAATAGAGTCTCCAGACCTTCTTCTGAGTCTAACTCTTCCAATTCCAGCTCAGAAAACACTTTGCTTTGGATTTTACTGTCATAAGGTAGAGAGAGAGCCAATGCCATACCTTGTTTTCTCCTTAGTCCACGTAACTACTGCACTTCTCCATTGGTCGTACGATCCCCTTTCAGAAAATAAGGGGGGATAGTCATATCCGGCCATTTTCATCCTAGGTTCAGCCATGTATCTTTTTTATTTCTTCTCACTCACTCCTTGGTTTGGTCTGGAAAAGTTGTATCTTTCAGATCTTCACATTTGCACAGCAACTGTCCTCTGCTACTATTTGATAAATGTTTAGTTGCTGTTGTATAAAGAGTCAAAGGTTCTGCTCCTTTTCACAAACACCTTTATTTTACTTTAACAGACTCTGCACAAAACTATAACGTCACATCACCTGACACAAAGGCCACCTGAAGCCTCTTTACATATCAGTGTCAATTATTGGATACTTGACATAAATGAGACAACTAATTGGAATGTCTCTTAACCCATTACTTAACAGTGGGGTCAGTCACCAGGGGGTATAGGTTTAAGGTCCATGGGGCAAAGTTTCGAGGAGATGTGCGAGGCAGGTTTTTTACACAGAGGGTGGTGAGTGCCTGGAACACACTGCCAGGGGAAGTTGTGAAAGCCGATACATTGATGGTGTTCAAAAGGCATCTCGACAAACACATGGATAGGATGGGTATAGAGGGATACGGCACAAGGAAGTGCTGAGGGTTTTGGCCAAGGGTGGTGTAATAAGTCCACGGAGGCTGAAGTCCCTTCACCAGAATTCCTTTTATTTACAAAAGCAACGGCAGTACGACCAGGTGCATTCAGCTTGCTGTCTACACTGGGAGTGCAGAGGACCTGACACTCCCTGTTACATACAGAGAAAGGGGTGCCTGATTGGTCCACCAATCAGGGAACTCGTATTCTAATTGGACAATCTCAAAAGCCTGGTCTAAGTCATTACAGTTGGTATCATGACCGATACAGGCTTGAAGGGCCGAAGGGCCTGTTCTTCGTTCTTTGTTTGTTCTTTGTTCTCACACTTTTCCACATTGTATTCCATCTGTCACTTCTTTGCCCACTCTCCTAGCCTGTCCAAGTCCTTTTGTAGCTCCCCTGCTTCCTCAATAGTACCTGAACCTCTGTATATCTTTGTATCATCTGCAAACTTAGTAACAGTGCCTTCACTTCCTTCTTTCAGATCATTAATGTATATTGTGAAAAGTTGTGCTCCTAACATCGATCCCTGAGGCACACCACTAGTCACCAGCTGTCATCCTGAAAAATACCCCTTTATCCCCGTGGGCAGCACGGTAGCACAGTGGTTAGCACACTTGCTTCACAGCTCCAGGTTCCCAGGTTTGATTCCCGGCTTGGGTCACTGTCTGTGCGGAGTCTGCACGTTCTCCCTGTGTGTGCTCCGGTTTCCTCCCACAGTCTAAAGATGTCCAGGTTAGGTGGATTGGAGATGATAAATTGCCCTTTGTGTCAAAAAGGTTGGGTGGGTTTGCAGGGTTATGGGAATCGGGTGGAGGCCTAAGTGGGGTGCTCTTTCCTAAGTGCCAGTGCAGACTCAATGGGCCAAATGGTCTCCTTCTGCTCCTTATGATTCTATGATCCCCACTCTCTGCCTTCTGCCAGTCAGCCCATCCTCTATCGACACCAGTATCTTACTGTGAACACCATGGGCTCTTAACTTATTTAACAGCCTCCTATACGGCGTCTTGTCAAAGGCCTTCTGGAAATCTAACTGGACCAAAGCCACTGGTTCTCCTTTGTCTAACTTCCTTGTTACCTGCTCAAAGAATTCTAACAGATTTGTCAGACATGATCTCTCCTTGTTGAAGTCGTGCTGACTCAATGCATTTTATCATGCACTTCAAAGAACTCCACAATCTCATCTTTAATTATGGATTCTAAAATCTTCCCATTGAAGTCAGGCTAACTGGCCTATAATTTCCTTTCTTCTGTCTCCCTCCCTTCTTAAACAGCAGTGTTACATTAGCCATTTCCCAGTCCTCTGGATCCTCCCTGCCTCCAGTGATTCCTGAAAGATCACCACCAATGCCTCCACAATCTCCTCAGCTATCTCTTTTGGAACCCTGAAGTGAAGTCCATCCGGTCCAGGTGACTTATCCACCTTCAGACCTTTCAGTTTGCCCAGAACATTCTCCTTAGTGATGGCCACTAACTCACCTCTGCCTCCTAATTCTCCTGACATTCTGGCATCCCACTGGTGTCTTCCACTGTGAAGACTGATGCAAAGTAACTATTCAGTTTCTCTGCCATTCCTTTGTTTCCTATTATTACTTCTCCAGCCTCATTTTCCAGTGATCCAATGTCTATTTTTGCCTCTCTCTTACCTTGTATATATTGAAAAAAACTTTTCCGTTCTTCTTTTATATTACTAGCTAGCTTGCACTCATATTTCATCTTCTCCCACCTTATTGCTTTTTTAGTTGTCCTCTGCTTGTTTTTAAAGGCTTCTCAATCCGCTGGATTCCCACTAATTCTCGCCACTTTGTTAATTTTTTCTTTTCCTTTTATGCTGTCTTTGACTTCCCTCGTCAGCCGTGGATGATGCCTCATCCTCCTCTTAGCATGTTTCCTCCTGCTTGGGATGAATTTCTGTTGTGCTTCCCGAATAACCCCCAAAGACTCCTGCCATTGCTGTTCCACTGTCTTCCCTGCTCGGCTCCCCTTCCAATCAACTCTGGCCAGCTCCTCCCTCATGTCTTTGTAGTTACCTTTATCTAATTGCAGTACCATTACATCTGATCGCAGCTTCTCTCTCTCAAACTCCATGGTACGATAACAGGGCAGCACGGTAGCATTGTGGATAGCACAATTGCTTCACAGCTCCAGGGTCCCATGTTCGATTCCCGGCTTGGGTCACTGTCTGTGCAGAGTCTGCACATTCGCCCCGTGTGTGCGTGGGTTTCCTCCGGGTGCTCCGGTTTCCTCCCACAGTCCAAAGATGTGCAGGTTAGGTGGATTGGCCATGCTAAATTGCCCTTAGTGTCCAAAATTGCCCTTGGTGTTGGGTGGGGTTACTGGGTTATGGGGATAGGGTGGAGGTGTGGACCTTGGGTAGGGTGCTCTTTCCAAGAGCCGGTGCAGACTCGATGGGCCGAATGGCCTCCTTCTGCACTGTAAATTCTATGACAACTTCTATCATCTTGTGGTCACTGCTCCCTAAGGGTTCCTTCACCTTAAGTTCCCTAGTCAAGTCTACCTCATTACACATCACCAAATCCAGAATTGCCTGTTCCCTAGTAGGCTCTGTCACAAGCTGCTCCAAAAAAACATCCCTTCGACATTCCACAAATTCCTTTTCTTGGGATCCGCTCCCAACCTGATTTTCCCAGTCCACCTGCATATTTAAATCCCCCATGACTATTGTAATATTGCTTTCCTTATATGCCCTTTCTATTGCCAGATTTATTTTCTGCCCCACATCCTAACTACTGTTAGGGGGCCTGTACATAACTCCCATCAGGGTCTTTTTTCCTTTGCGATTCCTCAACTCTACCCACACAGATTCTATGCCTTCTGATCCTATATCGCTCCTTGCTATCGATTTAACTTCATTCCTTGCTAACAATGCAATCCCTCCCTTTTAGCCCATCTGTCTGTCCTTTCGATAGGACACATATCCTTGGATATTTAGATCCAGCCCTGATCCCCTTGAAGCCACATCTCTGTGATGCTTACAATATCGTACCGGCCAATTTCAATGTATGCAACAAGTTCATTTACCTTGTTCTGTATACTGCGCGCATATAGGTACAACACCCTCAGTCCTGCATTGACCACCTCCCTTCTGATATTTGTCCCCGTTTTTGCTCTGCCTGAATTTAGATTCCTGCCACCTTCTATACTCTCTGTTCTATTGCGTGTTCCCAGAGTCCTTGGCCCCGTTTAACTAGTTTAAAGTCCTCATCATTAAACTGCACTTCTACCTTCTCCTTTAACTTTAATTTTCTTATTCTTCATACAACTGAACCCTCCCCCCACTAGTGGTAGTTGTGGAAGGACTGTCAGCTGCTCATACTTTCCGGCCAGGGCATACATTTTAATGAGTCTGAGAGAAGCGTTTTGGATATGACGTTTTGGGTGATGGTGAAGTTGCCGCCTGGCAACGGAATGCCCAGATCTGAAGAATGACTATCGTCTCCTCCTGACCAGATGGATGTCCCGTGGGACCACCAACTCAACCAGCATCTGTAGCTGCTGAGGTGCCGTGTCCCGCAGTCCTGCAGGAACAATAGGTCACATTTAACGTTGGCCAGGTAACTAAGGTTAGCCACACATCATAAAGTGACTTTAATGCTTTGAACATTAATGGATGCAATTTTCTTTTTTAAAAAATATTTTTATTCTCCTCCTTTTTCACATTTTCTTCCAAATTTACATGCAACAATAAATAACAATCAGTAATGAATGCAACGTCAATCCCCATATCAATAACAACGATCCCATCCTCCCACCAAATCACAGACATTAACCCGCATGTTAACATAAGCAAATGACAAAAAGGAATCAGGACTCACCAATAGTTATCATTAACACATACAGCCCCCCGCCCCCAACCCTCCATGAATTGCAGAATCCCTCCATCCTTCCCCTCAGTTCAAATTTAATCTCTTCAAGAGTTAAGAATTCCAGCAGGTCCCCCCGCCATGCCAGGGCACAGGGTGGAGAGATTGATCTCCACCCTAACAGGATCCGCCTTCGGGCGATCAACGAGGCGAAGACTACAACATCTGCCTCCGCACCCGTTTCCAACCCTGGCAGGTCCGACACCCCGAATATGGCCTCCCGAGGGCCCGGGTCCAGTTTCACGTGCACAACTTTAGAGATTACCCTAAAAACCTCCTTCCAGTAATAAGAACATAAGAAACATAAGAACATAAGAACTAGTAGCAGGAGTAGGCCATCTGGCCCCTCGAGCCTGCTCCGCCATTCAATGAGATTATGGCTGATCTTTTGTGGACTCAGCTCCACTTTCCGGCCCGAACACCATAACCCTTAATCCCTTTATTCTTCAAAAAACTATCTATCTCTATCTTAAAAACATTGAATGAAGGAGCCTCTACTGCTTCACTGGGCAAGGAATTCTATAGATGAAAAATGAAAATGAAAATCGCTTATTGTCACAAGTAGGCTTCAAATGAAGTTACTGTGAACAGCCCCTAGTCGCCACATTCCGGCGCCTATTCGGGGAGGCTGTTACGGGAATTGAACCGTGCTGCTGGCCTGCCTTGGTCTGCTTTCAAAGCCAGTGATTTAGCCCTGTGCTAAACAGCCCCTTTGGGTGCAGAAGTTCCTCTTAAACTCAGTCCTAAATCTACTTCCCCTTATTTTGAGGCTATGCCCCCATAGTTCTACTTTCACCCACCAGTGGAAACAACCTGCCCGCATCTATCCTATCTGTTCCCTTCATAATTTTATATGATTCTATAAGATCCCCCCTCATCCTTCTAAATTCCAACGAGTACAGTCCCAGTCTACTCAACCTCTCCTCATAATCCAATCCCTTCAGCTCTGGGATTAACCTAGTGAATCTCCTCTGCACACCCTCCAGTGCCAATACATCTTTCTCAAGTAAGGAGACCAAAACTGAACACAATACTCCAGGTGTGGCCTCACTAATACCTTAGACAATTGCAGCATAATCTAGTCTTAAACTCCATCCCTCTAGCAATGAAGGCCAAAATTCCATTTGCCTTCTTAATCACCTGTTGCACCTGTAAACCAACTTTTTGCGACTCATGCACTAGCACACCCAGGTCTCTCTGCACAGCAGCATGTTCTAATATTTTATCATATTAATAATAATCCCTTTTGCTGTTATTCCTACCAAAATGGATAACCTCACATTTGTCAGCATTGTATTCCATCTGCCAGATCCCAGCCCATTCACTTAACCTATCCAAATCCCTCTGCAGACTTCCGGTATCCTCTGCACTTTTTGCTTTACCACTCATCTTAGTGTCGTCTGCAAACTTGGACACATTGCCCTTGGTCCCCAACTCCAAATCATCTATGTAACCCTCCAGCTTTGGACAGGCCCAAAACATATGAATGTGGTTTGCGGGCACCCCCCCCCCCCCCCGCGGGGACCCCCCCCCCCCCCCCCGCAATGTTCACACACATCTTCTACCCCCCTCAAAGAGCCGACTCATCCTTGTCCTTGTAAAGTCTGCTCTATATACCATCTTCAGCTGTATCAGCCCCAACGTCGCACATGAGGTGGAGGCGTTCACCCTCCGGAGCATCTCACACCAGAACCCCTCCTGTTGCGCTATTTATTTATCTTGGTGAACTACAAGCCTTTCCCTTATATCGATCAAATGACCACACAACCAGTTAGTTAGTTCAAAAGATGTTTTATTTACATACACAAGAGTTATCTCGACATGCAAACACAATATCTACTACGAGTTAAACTACACCTATCAGCTACAATAACCTATACTTGACTTCAGGGTGACCGGCACTGTGCAAATGGATTTCATTTGGCTGGTTCGAATTGAAAGTGGCTCTGTCTCTGCTGGGCTCATCCGTCAGATAGCGATCGTTGGTCTTGAACTTAGCTGGCTGTTCCTGCTGCAATTGGGTGGCACAGGCCGGATCCAAGGGAGATAGAACACATGGCTGCGCTCTCTTTTATCCCCCTGGGATTTTGCGCTCTTTGGGGCGGTCCTTAACCTTGGACCCAATAGTTCGACAGGGCTCTGATCACTCTCTTCGATTTCGGCAAATAAAGGGGCGGGTGCCTTGGTAGCTGGGTGGGTCCTTAGTGGTCATTGACCGTGGCAGTTGTGCTTTCTGAGTAAGGGGAGTGGCGCCGATCAGTCTGTGGCTGTACCGGTTGCTTGATTGAGTTCTATTGTCCTGGGAAAATGGGCCATTGAAATGTAAACGAGCGGGGGTTTCGGTCAGGTCTGGTTACCTGTGTTTCAGATACACATATGCTGTGTATCTGTCTGAGTCCTGGGTTGCTCATAATTCCCATGGCCATTTGCAGGTGGCCATCTTAGATGGCTACAGTCCTCCATACCCTCTCCCAACTCTTCCTCCCACTTTGCCTTGATCCCTTCCAGCAGTGCCTTCTCTGTTAAGTAATGGGTTAAGAGACATTGCAATTAGTTGTCTCATTTATGTTAAGTATCCATTAATTGACACTGATATATAAAGGGGCTTCAGGTGGCCTCTGTCAGGTGGTATGTTGTTAAAAGTTTTGTGCAGAGGCTGTGGAAGTGAAATAAATGGTGTTTGGTGAAAAGGAACAAGAACTTTAGACTCTTCATTTCACAGCAACTAAAACGTCTAAAAACTGGTAGGAGAGGATGGTTGCTGTGCAAATGTGAAGGTTTGAAAGATACAACTTTCCCTGATCAAACCAAGGAGTGAGTGAGAAGGAAAAAAAAAAGATACATGGTTGAACCCAGGATGAAGATGGCTGGATATGACTATCCTCCCTTATTTTCTGAAAGAGAATCGTACGACCAATGGAGAAGTGCAGTAGTTATGTGGACTAAAGTAACTGCTTTGGGAAAGAGAAAACAAGGTATGGCATTGGCTCTTTCTCTACCATATGGCAGTAAAATCCGAAACAAAGTGCTTTCTGAGCTGGAATTGGAAGAGTTAGACTCAGAAGAAGGTCTGGCGACTTTATTACATGATATGGATAAGATTTATAAGAAAGATAACTTGTTAAGTGCATATGAAGCATGGTCGGATTTTGATAAGTTCCGGAAAATGGAAGATATTTCCATGGAAGACTATATAATGGAATTTGGCAGACTATATAAAAGGCTGCAGAAACACAATCTGGACTTTCCACAGTCTGTGTCGGCCTTTAAATTACTTGACTGAGCTAGAGTGAGCAACATGGATAGGCTCCTGGTTTTGACAGGAGTTCAGTTTACTGATAAGGATACCTTATTCGAACAGATGACCAAAGCTTTACAAAAGTTTCTGGGGAAACATTCGATTCCGATGGCTCTGATGACCCAAATAGGTCAGCCTACAATAAGGCAGAATATGGAAGATACACTAGTAACAGGATGGCGAAATCATATGGCTACAAACAGGGCTCAAGACTATAGACAGAGACCAGGACAAGGAAATTATGAAGACAGAAACCCAGTTAGAACCTACAATAGGAAGATGAACCCCAGAAATGCACGGGGCATGATAAATCGATGTTTTCGATGTGACTCTCAATACCATTATGCTTTCAACTGTCCAACTCGTTATGATAGAGTGTTTGAAGCGACACATGACACGGAAGGGTCAGAAGAGGGAAAAGATAGTGACCAGAAAGAAGGCATTGTCCTATTGACAAGCAGTTTTATGCTGGTAATGAGGGTGTTGGTTGCAGAATCCTTCAATTGTGCTGTATTGGACAGTGGCTGCACATCTACTGTGTGTGGAATTGACTGGTTAAAATGTTACCTGGACTCTTTGAATGCTGAAAATCGTAACAGGGTTAAGGAATTTGAATGTTCCACAAGTTTCAGGTGTGGGGATTATAATACTCTGAAGTCGCTGAAAAGAGTGGTGATCCCTTCCAATATTGCCGGAGTGAATCATTTCATTATCACGGATGCTGTATCAAGTGAGATACCTTTGCTTCTGAGCAGACCGTCGATGAAGAAAGCACACATGAAACTGGATATGGAACAAGATAAGGCAACAGTTTTTGGAAAGACAGTGGACTTACAATTTACACAGCCAGGACACTCTTGTATTCCATTACTGACAAATAATTTTTCAATTAGAATGGTTAAGGATGTGTTAATGGCAGTTGAAAATGGGACTTTAGCTGATAAAAGCTTGTGGTATTAAAACTGCATAGGCACTTTGCCCATCCATCTCCTCGGAGGCTGAAAAATTTATTTTTATTCAATTCCAGCCTTGGGTCACTGCCTGGTTTAGAGTGGCGGCAAGGGCGACGTCTGAAGCGTCGCTTTCTACTTGGAAAGGCAGTGACTCGTCCACTGCGCGCATCCCGGCCTTGGCGATGTCTGCCCTGATGCGTGCGAAAGCGTGTTGTGCCTCGGCCGCGAGGGGGAATTGGATGGACTGGATGAGTGGACGGGCCTTGTCCGCATAGTTTGGGGCCCACTGGGCGTAGTAGGAAAAGAACCCCAGGCAGCGTTTGAGGGCCTTGGGGCAGTGGGGGAGGGGAAGTTCCATGAGGGGGCGCATGCGCTTGGGGTCGGGCCCGAGAAGTCCGTTTTGGACTATATAGCCGAGAATGGCTAACCGGGTCGTGCTGAACACACACTTCTCTTTGTTGTAGGTCAGGTTGAGAAGAGTGGCAGTGCGGAGGTATTTATTGAGGTTGGCATCGTGGTCCTGCTGGTCATGGCCGCAGATGGTGACTGGTACTGGTCGACCATTCGGTCCATCTCTCTTTGGAAGGCCAAGACCCCATATGTGACACTGAAAGGGACCCTAAGGAAGTGGTAGAGGCGACCGTCCGCCTCAAAGGCAGTGTATGGCCGGTTCAACTTCCGGATGGGGAGCTGGTGGTAGGCGGATTAAAGACCCGGTACTGCGCAATCTGATTGACCATATCAGATATGCGTGGGAGGGGGTACGTGTCGAGCTGCATGTACTGATTGATGGTCTGGCTGTAGTCCACGACCATCCTGTGTTTCTCCCCAGTTTTAACCACTAACACTTGGGCTCTCCAGGGGCTGTTGCTGGCCTCGATAATACCCTCCTTAAGCAGCCGCTGGACTTCGGACATGATGAAGGTCTTGTCCTGGGTGCTGTACCATCTGCTCCTAGTGGCAACGGGCTTGCAATCTGCAGTTAGATTGACAAAAAGGAAGGGGGAATCGACCTTGAGGTTTGCGAGGCCGCAAACGGTAAGGGGGGGTAAGGGCCCGCCGAATTTGAGGGTGAGGCTCTGGAGGTTGCACTGGAAGTCCAGGCCCAACAGGAGTGCAGCGCAGAGATTAGGAAGGACACAGAGGCGGAAGTTACTAAATTCTATGCCCTGGACCGTGAGGGTGACTGTACAAAAGCCTCGGATCGGGACGGAGTGGGATCCGGATGCTAGGGAGATCCTTTGATTGGCAGGGTGGACCGCGAGGGAGCATCGCCTTACCGTATGTGGGTGAATGAAGCTTTCGGTGCTCCCGGGGTCCAGCAGGCACGAGGTCGCGTGGCCGTTGATTTTAACCGTCGTCGACGTGGTGGCCAGGTTGTGCGGGCGAGATTGGTCAAGCATCATCGAAGCGAGCTGCGGGTAGCCATCGGATGCTTCGGGTGGCGAGCATGTGCAGTTCCGATGTCGGGATGTCCGGGGACCCTGTGGGGAACAAGATGGCAGTGGCCATGGTGCGCACATTGCGGGGTTGGGACAAGATGGCGGCGCCCATAGTGCGCACATTGCGGGGTCGGGACAAGATGGCGGCGCCCATTGGCCGCACATGGACATGGGAGGAGAAGATGGCAGCTCCCATTCTGCGTCTGGCGTGAGGGAGGGGGCGATAGCGGGCACGATCTGATTGACCATATCTGGCCTGGCACACAGCCGCGAAGTGGCCCTTTTTACCGCAGGCTTTACAAACGGCAGTGCGGGCCGGACAGTGTTACATAGAACATAGAACATAGAACATAGAAAATACAGCACAGAACAGGCCCTTCGGCCCACGATGTTGTGCCGAACCTTTGTCCTAGATTAATCATAGATTATCATTGAATTTACAGTGCAGAAGGAGGCCATTCGGCCCTTTGAGTCTGCACCGGCTCTTGGAAAGAGCACCCTACCCAAACTCAACACCTTCACCCAACACCAAGGTCAATTTGGACATTAAGGGCAATTTATCATTGGCCAATTCACCTAACCTGCACATCTTTGGATTGTGGGAGGAAACCGGAGCACCCGGAGGAAACCCACGCAGACACGGGGAGGACGTGCAGACTCCGCACAGTCAGTGACCCAAGCCGGAATCGAACCTGGGACCCTGGAGCTGTGAAGCAATTGTGCTATCCACAATGCTACCGTGCTGCCCTTGAGAACAAATAAATCTACACTATATCATTTAACCGTAATCCATGTACCTATCCAATAGCTGCTTGAAGGTCCCTAATGTTTCCGACTCAACTACTTCCACAGGCAGTGCATTCCATGCCCCCACTACTCTCTGGGTAAAGAACCTACCTCTGATATCCCTCCTATATCTTCCACCTTTCACCTTAAATTTATGTCCCCTTGTAATGGTTTGTTCCACCCGGGGAAAAAGTCTCTGACTGTCTACTCTATCTATTCCCCTGATCATCTTATAAACCTCTATCAAGTCGCCCCTCATCCTTCTCCGTTCTAATGAGAAAAGGCCTAGCACCCTCAACCTTTCCTCGTAAGACCTACTCTCCATTCCAGGCAACATCCTGGTAAATCTTCTTTGCACCTTTTCCAAAGCTTCCACATCCTTCCTAAAATGAGTGTTGGTGGGGGTTCTTCTGCTGACTGCAGAAGTAGCAGCGGGGACCCCCGGGGTGCGCGGATCGGCGTGCATCGCAGGCGTATTGCGAAGGCAGGGCCCTGGCTGAGGAGGTCGTCGGCGGGGTCCAGGAGGGGTAGGAAGGGGTCCGCCGCGTTGATGTAAGCCTCAAAACATGCTAGCCAGTGAGTAAAGTATTTCCTGGAGTCGAGCGAGTGCGGATCCAGCTGCAGGCGATCGGGTTTAATTCTGATATCCATTCTGTGGAAAATCTGACTGTAATAAATTGATGCACGATTAATTGCACAAAGGCTAAAGTTGGGTACAACTGTGGCTTTATTACAGTCAGATGTGTGGCCTCCTGCTGCAGCTGGCGAAATGGCAGGGCACTGGAGGTCATACATATTTATACAGTTCTCCCTGGGCGGAACCAGCCGGCAAGAGCTACCGGCGAACCTGTAGTGCAGGTCCTACCTTACATCTCCTATTACAGTGGTTCACCACACAGCTGCCGATAAACATGCCGTTCAGCAGACTTCCACTTCTGTCCACTGAACCGCTCCCATAAAAAGAAAGTTAGAGTTCCTACACCTATTTATGGAGGAAAAGAGGAAGTAAAATGAACATTGGTCCTTGACAGAATGAGAATGGGGAATTAATAATGGAAATTCAGGCAAATGAATTGAGCAGATATTTTGCGCCTGTCTTCAATGTAAAGGATACAGATAACACCCCAGGAATAATTGGAAATCAAGATGTGAAAGTGACAGAGCAATTAGAGTCATAGCGTAGAGGGAAGCATGTGGCACAATGGTTAGCACTGCAGCCTACGGTGCTTAGGACCCGGGTTCAATCCCGGCCTTGGGTCCCTGCCCGTGTGGAGTTCGCACATTCTCCTCGTGTCTGCATGGGTTTTGCCTCCACAACCCAAAGATGTGCAGGTTAGGTGGATAGGCCATGCTAAATTGCCCCTTAATTGGAAAAAAAATAAAAATAATAGGATAATCTAAATTTTTTTTAAAAATTCATAACGTCATAGAGTCTATCAAAAAAATTTCAACCACCTGCGAAAGGGTAATGAGAAAACTAGCAGAACTAAAAGCTGACATGTCCCAGGTTTTGATGGACTTCATCCTAAGATCTTAAAAGAATGGCTGCATTGCAGATGTCTTGGTTTTAATTTCCCCAAATTCCTAGATTTCGGAAAGGTCATAGAATCCAACAATGCAGGAGGAGACTATTTGGCGCATTGAGTCTGCACCGATCCTCTGAATGAGCATCCTGCTAGGCCCACAACCCCAGCCTATCCATGTAACCCCAGTAACCTTTAGCAATTTAGCATTGACAATCCACCTAACCTGCATGTCTTTGGACTGTGGGAGGAAACCGGAGCACCCGGAGGAAACCCACGCAGACACGGGGAGAGCGTGCAGACTCCGCACAGACAGTGACCCAAGGCTGGAATTGAACCCGGTCCCATGTGCTGTGAGGAAACACTGTGCCACCGTGCTGCCAATCAGATCATAAAATAACAAAAATGATTCCTCTATTTAAGAAAGGAGGGAGGCAGAAAGCAAGAATGGTCAATTCAAAACATTAACTTTGTTTCTCTCTCCACAGATGCTGTCAGATCAGCTGTCTTTATCCAGTATTTTCAGTTTTTATTTCAAATTTCCAGCATCCACAGTATATTGATTTTATTGGAGAAAACAAACCAGTTAGCTTAACATCTGTCATAAGTAAATTGCTGGAATCTATTATCAAGGAGATAGTACCAATGTGATTTTAAAAACCATAATACCATCAGACGGAGTCAACATGGTTTTGTGAAAGTGAAGTTGTGTTTGACAAATTTATTCGGGTTCTTTGAGGACGAAACAAGCAAGGTGGACAAAGCGGAACAAGAAGTTGCAGTGTATTTGGATTTCAAAAAGGCATTTGACAAGGTATCACATTTAAGATTACTATGCAAAGTAAAAGCTCATGGTGCAGGCAGTAAAATATTAACAAGGATAAAGGTTTGGTTAGCGATACAAGTCAGGATAAATGTTTTTTTTTTCAAGTTGGCAAGATGTAACTAGTGGAATGCCACTGCGATCAGTGATGGGGGTTCAACTATTTGCAATTTATATCAATAACTTGGATGAAGAGACTGAATGATTGCTAACTTTGCTGAGGACACAAAGATAGGTAGGAAAGTAAGTTGTGAAGAGGACAAAAGGGATAGAGATAATTTATGTGAGTGAACACAAATTTGACCGATGGAGTTATAATGTGAGAAAATGTGAACTTGTCCAGTGTTTAGAAACCAGCTGATGTTACCGTAGAATCATAGAATTCCTACAGTGCAGCAGGAGGCCATTCGGCCCATTGAGTCAGCACCGGCCCCTCTGAAAAAACACACTACCTAGTCCAACTCCTCTGCCCTATCCCTGTAACCCACTTAACCGACACATCTTTGGACATTGAAGGGTAATTTAGCATGGACAAACCTGCATATCTTTGGACTGTGGAAATAAACCAGAGCACCAAAAGGAAACCCACGTAGACATGGGGAGAATATTCAAACTCCCACAGACAGTGATCCAAGACTGGAATTGAACCTGGGTTTCTGTTGCTTTGAGGCAGCAGTGCTAACAACTGTGCCACCGTGTCGCTACAACTGAAGAGTGTCTCAAAACCCTGAAGGATAACTTGAAACATTGGTTCTTAGTGGTGTATATTTGGAATAATGTGAGGAACTGTGTCAACCAGTCCAATCATTGTGTAAACTTAATACACAATGTTATTCAAGTAAAAGAAAAGAAAACTCCCCAATGAAAGATGAATATACATATTGACACTTAAATGTATTGATAACTAAACACACCATGTTACCTGAAGTTACCTCTTGTTCCCAAAATATCCCCACACTTCATTAACTTACTTAAGACATTCCTTTTCCCAAGCAACATTCAATTTTAGTAACTCTACAGGTCAAATCCAGTTAATAGTTACCATACAATACTGCTTTGGTGGCCAAGTCTATGAAAACATCTTTTCCTGATTCAGCGACGGCACAAAACAATGTCTTTTAGAGGAGAATATCCGCAATCTGCCATGGGTCAAAATGTTAGCTGGAACAGGCTTCTGTGGCTCAGAGTGTAGGTGGAACTTACCTGTCTGACTGTTGGATGGAGAACTAACCTGTTTCACCAATAAACAGTGATACTGTTCAATCTCTTTGATATTCTCCTCTGTGGATTTTGCTGTCAATCTCACTCAAGTTCCTTGTCTTTAGAAGTTATCATTTATATAGCCCCATTGATTTCTATAAAAAACAATGTTTCTGATATGGCCATTCACACCTCAATGTCTCTAGACTCCTGCTAATCTTGTTACTGAGCAAATCTCATCTTATCCCATTATTCCGCTAAACACCTGCTAGTCTTGTTACTTTTCTGTTATTTTATTTTCACCTGAAGTTTACTGTTAATCTCACTAATTTATTACATTCTTAACATCCAGTTTGGCAGGAAGAATATAAAAGCAGCATATTATTTAGATTGAGAGAGATTGGAGAGTTCTGAGATACTGAGGGATCAAAATTACAAAGCTCTGAGATACTGAGTTATCTGGGGTCCTGGTACAGGAATCACAAAACGTTTGTATGCAGATACCCTTCATCAAGTCATTGACATAAATTGCAAATAGTTGAGGCCCCAGCACTCTAATTGTCACATCTTGCCAACATAGAAATACCTATTTATGCCTACTCTTGAGCACAGGGCTAAATCACTGGCTTTTAAAGCAGACCAAGGCAGACCAGCAGCATGGTTCAATTCCCGTACCAGCCTCCCCGAACAGGCGCTGAAATGTGGCGACTGGGGGCTTTTCACAGTAACTTCATTTGAAGCTTACTTGTGACAATAAGCGATTTTCATTTCATTTCTCTGCTTCCTATTACTGAATCAACCTTCTTGTCACGCTAATAGGTTATCCATGATAGCATGAGCACTTATTCATGGCAGCTTGGCAAATGTCTTTGGAAAATCTAGGTGCAGCACATCCCTAAGTTCACCTTTATCCACGATGCTTCTTACTTCCTCAAATAACTCTAATAAACTAGTCAAACATGATTTTATTTTCATAATATCATGTTCACACTAGCTGACTGCATTTACTGAGTGCCCTGCTATAAAATGTTTAAGAATAGATTCCAACAATTTTACCTACGGCAGATGTTAAGCTAACTGGCTTGTAGTTTCTTGTTTTCTGTTTTCCTCCCTTCTTTAACATTCACTATTTTCTAATTTGATGGGACCTTTCCAGAATTTGGGAAAATTAACAACAATGTATCCACTATCTCTGCGGACATTTCTTTTAAATATGGAGGACAACAGGTCCAGGGGATTTTTCCGCATTTAGGCAGATTTGTTTCATAGAACATAGAACATAGAACATAGAACAATACAGCGCAGTACAGGCCCTTCGGCCCACGATGTTGCACCGAAACAAAAGCCATCTAACCTACACTATGCCATTATCATCCATATGTTTATCCAATAAACTTTTAAATGCCCTCAATGTTGGCGAGTTCACTACTGTAGCAGGTAGGGCATTCCACGGCCTCACTACTCTTTGCGACCCATGCACTTTTTCTCTCGTGATCAGAATCGTTTTAAGTTCCTCCCTCCTTTTTGGCCACTACTTTTGTACTATTCTTTGATGCCTTTTGTCCCTTCTACTGTGAAGACAGATGCAAAATATCTGTTCAGTGCCTGCTATTTCATTGTTTCCCAATAATAATTCTCCAACCTCATCCCCTAATTTGCATTTTATTTTCCTTTGTTTATACTTGTAGAAACTTTCACTGTCTGTTTTTTCATATTTCTTGCCAGTTTTCTCTTATACAAATTTTCTTTCAGTCACCTTTGTTGGTTTTGTGATGATTGGAAAATTTTAGGAAATTGGATGGTGAATATTGTGGGCAATTTAAGGGTTGAAAGCCTGGGGTTCGTGTGGTTTGACAGGGGAAGGTCCTGATGCAGTTAATGATTTGCAGCCTGCCTGCAGAGATATAGGGCATATTCTCTGGCCACATTACACTCAAGAGAGAGCACAGTGCGGCAGGAGAATGCCGGGAGAGGCTTCCAGAGAGCTTGCCGACAGCCTCCACGCCTTGTGAGATTCTCCGGAGTCCCACAAGAGGTTTGAGTCAGAACCCCGTCCCAAATGGGCGGGTCCGAATGAAGCTCATGGAAGTAGGTAGTAAACCTACTTATGACCTACCTGCGTGGGATCCACCGGCCTCCCTCGATTCCTCGGCCTCCCCAGGGAGGCTGCAGCCGGACGCCGATCAGTGCTGGTCCACACAAACGTGGACCAGGCGGAACGGCACCCTGGTGGTCTCCCGGGCCAACAGAGACCCCTAGGCGATCAGGGTAAGTGCAGGGTGGCCCCCTGGCCCTGCCCCTGGAACGTGGGCACCTTGGCACTGCCCAGCTGGCACCTGCTAACCTGGCACTTCCAAGGTGCCTGGATGGCACTGCCAAGCTAGCAGGAGCACTGCCTGGGTGCCAGGGTCGCAGTGCAAGCATGCCCAAGCATTAGGGTGGCACTGCCAAGGGTCAGGGGGCAAGGGGGCCATGGCCATGAAATGAAGGTGGAGGGGGTTTTGAAGGGTGAGGGTGTGCAGGGCAAGTGAGTAGAGACCTCCGGGAGGTTGGGGGGGGGGGGGTGGGGTGTTGATGGGTGGGGGTCCTAGAAGGGAGGGGTTGCTGGGAGAGGACATGGGAAGCCTGAAGAGGGGGGATCCCCAGTGACCCCACAGCAGGGTCTCCTCACTTGGAGGTGTGTGGGGTAGTTTCCATGTGTGTGGGGAGTGACATTGCCCATGGGTGAGGGTTGGACCCACAAGCTCTCTTAGAGAACAGGGCAAAACGGTGGCCCGATCTCTGAGTTGAACTCCCCAGTGCTAAAAAAGCCCTGTGGGTGAAACCAGTGACAAACTCCCCAGGGCCCAAAAAAGTGACCAAGTGTCATTGAATCGCAGTGGGGAACTCGCCAGCAGAGCTGGTGGGAAGCTCCCTGAAATACCCGCCAAAAATTAACTTAGAAAGTTTGGGGGAGAATCGCGTCCATACTGGGTTTTTTTTATCTTGAAGAGGTGAGGTCAATGCTGGGTGGAGCTCAGAGAGACACAGGGCCATTTTGTGAGAAGCTGTGGAGAGAGGCAGTTTGGAGAAAACCGTTAGAGAGACAGACGTTTAGAGAAAGGATTTCGGAAGTAAAGTCAAATCTCTGATCTGACAATCCTTGCTTTTCCTGAGATCACAAGCAAAGGCAGAGAAGTAGTGTTTGAGTTTGTGGAAGCTTTGAGAGAAAGAAAAGCTGAGTTCCCATCGGCTTGACTCGGAGTCCATAATTCTTTTCCAAGTAAGAGAGGTTACAAAGTGATACTATTTTAAAGACAGAGCAGCTTTGTCTGGAGACAAGGGAAAGACTGAAACAAACCAAGTGAAGCAGCATTTTAAGATCTTCGGATAAAGGAGGGGTTCTCATTTGAGCCAGGATTTGCTTTGAAATGCGAGTATCACTGTAGGGCCTGCTTGTTTAAGCTGGATTGAGAGCCGTATGTGTATTTCCTTGTTGTTTAATGGGAAATTGAACAGTAGTTTTAAGGTGCACAAGTAAGCGGTTCCTTTTGAAGTTAAAAAGTTTAAGATTGTAGTTATAATAAAGTTTTATTTTAAAATAGCAAAGCCTTCTTTCTTCATTCAATCACTCCTGGAGCAAATTGATCTTTACACACAGTCTTGAAAAAATGAAATATTGGTGTTTTTGGTCCAGTAAGCTAGCCACTGATTGGCTCTGGTCGGGGATCATAATAGTTAGTAAATTGTTCCCAATCTTTTGGCCGACCACTAACCTTTGCAGCATCGCACATCTTTCCTTTCAATTTGATACCATCCTCAGCTTCCTGAGTTCCCGACGGATGGGTGCATCCGTCTCATAGATACTTTCTTTCTCAATAGAATATGTCTTTATTGAGAGTTATGAAATATCTCTTTAAATATCTGCCACTGCTTCTCGATCATCAAACCGATTTTCCCAGTTCACTTTAACCAGCTTTTTCCTTTAAAGCTCGTTGACCTGAAACGTTACTGTTTCTCTCTCCACAGATGCTACCAGACCTGCTCATCACTTTCAGATTATTTCAGATGTTCAATGTGCACACAGTACTTTGTCCTTATTTATTGGTCTGTTTTATTTAGCACTAATACAAAATTAAAATACTACAGATGCTGGAAATGTGAAATAAAAACAAAAAATGCTGGAAATACTGAGGCAACATCTGTGGAGAAAAACAGAATTAAAATTTCAGGTCCCTAACCTTCCATCAGACCCTCAAAGAATAAAGAACAAAGAACAATACAGCACAGGAACAGGCCCTTTGGCCCTCTAAGCCTGTATTGGTCATGATACCACCCTTGGCCGAAACCCTCAGCACGTCCTAGTGCGGTATCCCTCTATACCCATCCTATCCATGTTTTTGTCGCGATGCCTTTTGAACACCATTAATGTATCTGCTGCCTCAACCTCCCCTGGCAACGCGTTCCAGGCACTCGCCACCCTCTGTGTTTGATCAGGTATCTGAATGACAAACACTTCCACAATTACATTTCCTTCCTCAGCAACATTCTTCAGCTTCAACGTATTCCACGTGGATACCAACTGAAATCCCGCCTTTCCGGTTATGATTGAAGATATCTAAAACATCCAGAACTTCAACTTTTGTTCTGCCATGTGGTAACCTCAATGCTGTGTGCTGTGGCAAACAGAGTCGCGATCTCTTTTTTTTCCTTAAATTTAGTGTACCCCATTCATTTTTTCCAATTAAGGGCAACTTAGCATGGCCAATCCACCCACCCTGCACACCTTTGGGCTGTGGAGGCGAAACCCACGCAAACACGGGGACAATGTGCAAACTCCACTCGGACAGTGACCCAGAGCCGGGATTGAACCTCGGTGCCGTGAAGCAGCAGTGCTAACCACTGTGCCACTGTGCTGATCCTGAGTCTCAATCTCTCCTTTAAGCAGCAGCGACTCTCCCCATCTCAAAGCTGTCCACATAAACAGTTTCATTTTGTCTTTCGTCACATTCGAATGTTTCAACAAAAAACATTTTGTCTTCCATTTGGGTATGAAGAATCACAAGCTTCACCAACTCATGTGCACCAACATCCTTCTGGATCCTTCCTCCCCTTCCTTTTTCTCCAACCCCCATCTCTTCCTGGAATCTCACTCCTTGCTGAATATTCACAATACCTTCTGATCTTCCTTACTCTGACTCCGAACACTTTGTGCTCCGAAAAGGGCTCAGTTAACATCCTCACCTCAATGAATTTCAAATGTGGCATGACGCTGAGCTCTTTTCTCATCACCTCTGCCTCTGTACTCGCCTCTTTGGCCAGGAGTTCTCCCTCGGTTCAGCTTTCAACTTTCTTCAACTTTCTCCCTCCACCTGGAACCCTCTCCCTGGCCTCTTACCCTCCCAAGATATTTCCATTGAGAACTACGGGCATGACATGGACTGTCTCAATCTCTCTGCTCCCTCCACTCACTCTAATTTCTTTCCCTCTGAACTGGCTGCACTCTGTTTTCTCAGGATCAACCCGAATATCATCAGAAAACTTGGTAACAAGAGTGTCGTCGTTAATGTCTGGTATACTGATCTCTACCTAGCGAAGACTGAAGCCAAATTTCTGACATCTCCACCAAACTCCCCCTGGACCATGATCCCATTAACCAAGCAACAAGCCTTTGTGTCTCGAACTGTCACTGACCTCAGATTCTCTAGAGATGAGGGCATTTAAAAGTTTATTGGATAAACATATGGATGATAATGGTATAGTGTAGGTTAGATGGCTTTTGTTTCGGTGCAACATCGTGGGCCGAAGGGCCTGTACTGCGCTGTATTGTTCTATGTTCTATGTTCTATGTTCTATGTAGATCATCCCTCCAACTTCCAAACAACCCACTACAACCTCCTTCCCAAAGTCCATAAATGGGAGGACCCTGGTTGACCCATTGTTCCTGCCCCACTGAACTCACATTTTCTCCCCTTGTACAATCTCTTCCTCTTTACACCCAACACTCTTCCGATGCCATATGTCACAGGAACAGTTTCCATTTTCCTGGCCCTAACCTTTTCCTCTGTACCTATGACCATCCAATCCCTTTACTCTGCCATTACCAGCAATAGAGTCCCAGATGTCTGCATTTCTTCCTTGAACAGAGGCCCAATTAATCCCACCACTTTCCAATTAGTCCCACCACCACCTTCCTCCACCTGGCTGAGCTTGTTCTCACTCTGAAGAATTTCTCCGATAACTCCACTCACTTCTTTCAAATTAAGGGGCGGGATTCACCCGACTGGGACGCCTGGAATGCATTCCCCGATGGGGGTTGGACTATTGAGCATCAGGGAAAAATAGGGATCGGTGACCGAACACAATGCTTTGCCCCCCCCCCCCCCCCCCGCATCTGGCAGCGTGTACAAGGTCCATGATGCGCGCCGACAGGGATTGTAAATAAATGCAAATATCTAATTAGCGGGCCCACACCTGATGCTCTGGCCTCCCGTGACTCTCTGATCCCTGCGGCAGGAAATCACATGGGCTCGGATCACTGGTGGTCTCAGCAATCGTGAGGGCCACACTGGTAGAGACCATTCAAACTCATCCAAAGGCCACTATCCCCCCCTCCCCCCACGACAATGCACTGCCTGCCCATGCCTCCTCGACCAGAACCACCCCACATCACCCTTCCCCACAGGGACCATTGTAATAGGGGGACTCCTGACAGGATCCCCTGCCTAAAGGAACCCCCTCCACTGACTCCCCCCATACAAAGAACTCCCTCTCCCCGAAAAGGGACTCCTGTCTGGAAGCTAGTGAGCAGGCCAGCCAGGGGCAGTGGGAAGCATTATAGCTGGTAGACTTATCTTGCAGTTCCACTTGTCCATTCCTCAAAGGAGAGCAGCTTTGTCTGCGTCTGTTTCCCACCAATCTATTAACTGCAATCATTCATAGTTTTCGAGTAGTGGACTAATTGACAGCTTGTGAAAACCACCTGCAGCATTGATCCATTAAAATCATTCCATGTTTCAGTGGGCTAAGCGGTGAAACCCCAATATTTGTAAACATTGACCACATCAAAGAGCAGTATGTGTCTGAAATCACATGCTTGAGTGATTGGAATGCATGTAATGCTTGCAATGCACTTAAATCAGTTTGATGTGGTCAATGTTTACAAACATTGGGGTTTCACCAATTAGGGGGTCTGTGTGGGGGAAATCTGTGTGGGGGGGGGAGATCTGTGGAGGGAGTTCCTTTCGGCCCCTATACCCTTTGGGGGTCTCCCTATTACAGGAGTCCCTGTGGGAATCCCCCATTACAGGAGTACTGGGGTCCCTATGCAGGGTCCCCCATTTCAGGGGGCCCTGGGGGCTTCTCCTCTGACAGGGGTTTCTGTGGGTGGGTGGGTGGTTGCCTTATTACAGGGGTCCCTGTGGAGGGTTCTCCTATTCAGGGCTCCCTGTGGGGGATCTCCCTACTACAGGGATGTCTGGGGGATCCCCCTATTCAGGGCTCCCTGTGGAGGGTTCTCCGATTGCAGCGGACCCTTTGGGGGGGTCTCCCTTTTACAGGGGTTCTGTGGGGGTCCCCTATAACAGGGATCCCTGGGGGGAGGTCACCCAGGCAATCAGGGCTGGGGGCTGCTTTGCAGTGAGGGGGGGGATTTGTGTTGCCAGGCCGCTGATGCAGGCCGATTTGCCCATGTAGGTGGGGGGCTGGCGGCTGGTCATGGGACCTCGCTATCAAGATGGCAGCCCGATAGCGGGATTCTCTGGGAATCCCTCGTTCCTCGAACACGGAGCTGCATCCTGCTTTACAACTGCAAGGGAATCCTAAAACTGGTGCAATTCCGTACCGGTGGGAGAACTTCGACTCCCAAATGGAGAATCCTGCCCAAGGTGTTGCTGTGTGTACCCAAAAAGCCCAGCTATGCATTCCTTTTTGTGGGATATGTGGAACATTTTGTTTTATTAGCTCATGGTATGCGGGCTGCGCTGGCTAGGCCAGCCTGATTGCCGATCCCTAATTGCCCTTGAGGAGGTGGTGGCGACCTGCCTTCGGAAACCGCTACAGTCCATGTGGTGTAGGTACATCCACTAGGAAGCAAGTTCCAGGATTTTGCTCCCAGCAAATGTGAAGGAACGGCAATCATCCAAGTCAAGATGATATGTGACGTAGAGGAGAATTTGCAGGTGGTGACGTGCCCTTGTCCATCTAGTTGGTGGAGGTTGTGCATTTGGAAGATGCTGCTAAATCCACTTGGTGAGTTCCTGCAGTGCATCTTGTCGATGTATACACTGCTGCTACTGTGTGTTGGCGGTAGAGGGGGTTTGTGAAAGGGGTGCCAATCAAGTGGATTGCTTTGTTAGGTTTAGGGTTAGGATGGGATTGCTGGATGGTGTTGAGCTTCCTGAACATTGTTGGAGCTGCATTCATTCAGGCAAGCGGAGAGTATTCCACAAAACTACTGACTTGTGCCTTGTGGACAGACTTTGGGGGTCAAGAGGTACATAGATGCATAGATACATAGAAGATAGAAGCAGGAGGAGGCCTTTTGGCCCTTTAAGCCTGCTCTGCCATTTATCCCGATCATGGCTGATCATCCAACTCAATAGCCTAATCCTGTTTTCTCCCCGTAATCTTTGATCCCATTCGCCCCAAGTGCTTTATCTAGCTGCCTCTTGAATATATTCAATATTTTAGCATCAACTACTTCCTGTAGTAATGAATTCCACAACCACTCAAGTGGATAAATGGAGGAGATGACAGAGAGGGCAGTGCAATGTTCCTGCAGGATGTTTGAGGTGTGGGACACCGTCAGTGGCCCTGCTGAGTTCACCTGCAGGAAGTGCACCCATCTCCAGCTCCTCAAAGACAGTGTTAGGGAACTGGAGCTGGATGAACTGAGGATCATTCGGTTATAGATAGAAGCGACAGGGCTGTAGTTACTCCTAAGAATAAAGGTAGCTGGGTGATGTTTAAAAGGAGGGGGAAAAAGCAGTCAGTGCAGGGATCCCCTGCGGTTGTTCCCCTCAATAACAGGTGTAGAACATAGAACATTACAGCGCAGTACAGGCCCTTCGGCCCTCGATGTTGCGGCAAAATGTGAAACCACTCTAAAGCCCATCCACACTATTCCCTTATCGTCCATATGTCTATCCAATGACCATTTGAATGCCCTTAGTGTTGGCGAGTCCACTACTGTTGCAGGCAGGGCATTCCACGCCCTTACTACTCTCTGAGTAAAGAACCTACCTCTGACATCTGTCCTATATCTATCTCCCCTCAATTTAAAGCTATGTCCCCTCGTGCTAGACATCACCATCCGAGGAAAAAGGCTCTCACTGTCCACCCTATCCAATCCTCTGATCACCTTGTATGCCTCAATTAAATCACCTCTTAACCTTCTTCTCTCTAATTAAAACAGCCTCAAATCCCGCAGCCTTTCCTCATAAGATCTTCCCTCCATACCAGGCAACATTCTGGTAAATCTCCTCTGCACCCTTTCCAATGCTTCCACATCCTTCCTATAATGCGGCGACCAGAATTGCACGCAATACTCCAAATGCGGCTGCACCAGAGTTTTGTACAGCTGCAACATGACCTCATGGCTCCGAAACTCAATCCCTCTACCAATAAAAGCTAACACACCGTACGCCTTCTTAACAACCCTCTCAACCTGGGTGGCAACTTTCAGGGATCTATGTACATGGACACCAAGATCTCTCTGCTCATCCACACTGCCAAGAATCTTACCTTAGCCCAGTACTTTGACTTCCTGTTATTCCTTCCAAAATGAATCAACTCACACTTTTCTGCATTAAACTCCATTTGCCACCTCTCAGCCCAGCGCTGCAGCTTATCTATGTCCCTCTGTAACTTGTAGCATCCTTCCGCACTGTCCACAACTCCACCGACTTTTGTGTCATCTGCAAATTTACTCACCCATCCTTCTACGCCCTCCTCCAGGTCATTAATAAAAATGACAAACAGCAGTGGCCCCAAAACAGATCCTTGTGGTACCACTAGTAACTGGACTCCAGTCAGAATATTTCCCATCAACCACCACCCTTTGTCTTCTTCCAGCTAGCCAATTTCTGATCCAAACTGCTAAATCACCCTGAATCCCATGCCTCCGTATTTTCTGCAGTAGCCCACCGTGGGGAACCTTATCAAACGCTTTACTGAAATCCATATACACCACATCAACTGCTTTACCCTCATCCACCTCAGGTTTGTGAGGCACGACCTACCCTTCACAAAACCATGTTGACTATCTCTATTCAAATTATTCCTTTCCAGATGATTATACATCCTATCTCTTATAAACCTTTCCAAGATTTTGCCCACAACAGAAGTAAGGCTCACTGGTCTATAATTACTGGGGCTGTCTCTACTCCCCTTCTTGAACAAGGGGACAACATTTGCTATCCTCCAGTCTTCTGGCACTATTCCTGTCGACAAAGATGACTTAAAGATCAAAGCCAAAGGCTCAGCAATCTCATCCCTAGCTTCCCAGAGAATCCTAGGATAAATCCCATCGGGCCCAGGGGACTTATCTATTTTCACACTTTCCAGAATTGCTAACACCTCCTCCTTATGAACCTCAAGCCCTTCTAGTCTAGTAGCCTGAATCTCAGTATTCTCCTCGACAACAGTATCTTTTTCCTGTGTGAATACTGATGAAAAATATTCATTTAGCACCTCTCCTATCTCCTTGGACTCCACGCACAACTTCCCACTACTGTCCTTGACTGGCCCTACTCATACCCTAGTCATTATTTTATTCCTGACATATCTATAGAAAGCTTTAGGGATTTCCTTGATCCTACCTGCCAAAGCCTTCTCATGACCCCTCCTGGCCCTTCTTAGCTCTCTCTTTAGGCCCTTCCTAGCTAACTTGTAACTCTCGAGCGCCCGAACTGAACCTTCACATCTCATCTTTACATAAGCCTCCTTCTTCCTCTTGACAAGTGTTTCGACTGCTTTAGTAAACCACGGTTCCCTTGCTCAACCACTCCCTCCCTGCCTGACAGGGACATACTTATCAAGGACACGCAGTAGCTGTTCCTTGAACAAGCTCCATATTTCCATTGTGCCCATCCCCTGCAGTTTTCCTCTCCATCTGATGCATCCTAAGTCTTGCTTCATTGCATCATAATCGCCTTTCCCCCAGATATAACTCTTGCCCTGCGGTATATACCTATCCGTTTCCATCACTAAAGTAAACATAATCGAATTGTGGTCACTACCACCAAAGTGCTCACCTACCTCCAAATCTAACACCTGTCCTGGTTCATTACCCAGTACCAAATCCAATATGGCCTTGCCTCTCATTGGCCTATCTACATACTGTGTCAGCAAACCCTCCTGCTCACATTGGACAAAGCGGACCCATCAAAAGTACTCGAACTATAGCGTTTCCAGTCAATATTTGGAAAGTTAAAGTCCCCATAACAACTACCCTGTTTCTTTCGCTCCTATCCAGAATCATCTTTGCAATCCTTTCCTCTACATCTCTGGAACCTTTCGGAGACCTATAGAAAACCCCGAACAGGGTGATCTCTCCTTTCCTGTTTCTAACTTCAGCCCATACTACCTCAGTAGACAAGTCCTCATCAAACGTCCTTTCTGCCACCGTAATACTGTCCTTGACTAACAATGCCACCCCTCCCCCTCTTTTACCACCTTCCCTGAGCTGACTGAAATATCTAAACCCCGGCACCTGCAACAACCATTCCTGTCCCTGCTCTATCCATGTCTCCGAAATGGCCACAATATCGAAGTCCCAGGTACCAACCCATGCCGCAAGTTCACCCACCTTATTCCGGATGCTCCTGGCATTGAAGAAGACACACTTTAAACCACCTTCCTGCCTGCCGGTACACTCCTGCAACTTTGAAACCTTACTCATGACCTCACTACGCTCAACCGCCTGTATACTGGAGCTACAATTCAGGTTCCCAAGCCCCCACTGAACTAGTTTAAACCCTCCCGAAGAGCATTAGCAAATTTCCCCCCCATTGGTACGCCTCTGGTGCAGGTATAGACCATCCCGTTTGTAGAGGTCCCACCGACCCCAGAATGAGCCCCAGTTATCCAGAAATCAGAAACTCTCCCTCCAGCACCATCCCTGCAGCCACATTCAACTCCTCTCTCTCCCTGTTCCTTGTCTCGCTAGCACGTGGCACAGGTAACAACCCAGAGATAATAACTCTGTTTGTCCTAGATCTAAGTTTCCACCCTAGCTCCCTGAATTCCTGCCTTACATCCCTATCCCTTTTCCTACCTATGTCGTTGGTACCTATGTGGACCAGGACTTGGGGCTGCTCCCCCTTCCCCTTAAGGATCCCGAAAACACGATCCGAGACATCACGCACCCTGGCACCTGGGAGGCAACACACCAACCGTGAGTCTCTCTCGTTCCCACAGAATCTCCTATCTATCCCCCTAACTATGGAGCCTCCAATGACTAATGCTCTTCTCCTCTCCCCCGTTCCCTTCTGAGCAACAGGGACAGACTCTGTGCCAGAGAACTGTACCTCATGGCTTACCCCTGGTAAGCCCCCCCCCAACAGTATCCAAAGCGGTATACTTGTTACTAAGGGGAACGACCACAGGGGATCTCTGTACTGACTGCTTCCTCCCAACCCCTCTCACCATCACCCTATCTTTATTCTTCGGAGTAACTACATCCCTGAAGCTTCTATCTATGACCACCTCTGCCTCCCGAATGATCCGAAGTTCATCCAGCTCCAGCTCCCTAACTCGGTTTCTGAGGAGCTGGAGATGGGTGCACATCATACAGATGAAATCAGCAGGGACACTGACGGTGTCCCTCACCTCAATCATTCTGCAGGAGGAACATTGCACTGCCTTCCCTGCCATCCACTCTAGATTATAAAAAGGAAAAGAAAGAAAGAGCTTACCTGTTATTCACTCCCCTTCTCAGCAAGCACTCACTCAGCAACTTCTGCGCCCCACATGATAACATCTGAGGGAAAATAAAAGAAAAACTACTTTCCAGTCACCTGTCAATCGCTTACCTGCAGGCTGTGATGTCACGGTTCAACTTCTTTCTACTTCTAACTGCCCTCGAACCTTCCTCGGCTAAGGTATCTTGCACAGGTGCACCTTCAAGTTAGGGTGACACAACAGACGTATGCAAATTTCCCCCGCAACATCCAATCAGCAGCTCCACTCTACTGCCCTTTGCTGGATGTTTGTCTTCACTTGAACAGCTAAGGTCTCTTGCACAGGTACACCTTCAAGTTAGGGTGACACAACGGACTTATGCAAATTTCCCCCGCAACAGCCAAACAGCAGCTCTGCTCTACTGCCCTCTGCTGGATGCTTGTCTTCACTTGAAAAGCTAAGGTATCTTGCACAGGTACACCTTCAAGTTATGGTGACACAACGGACGTATGCAAATTTCCCCCGCAACAGCCAATCATCAGCCCGCTCTGCTGCCCTCGGCTGGACGCTTGTCTTCACTTGCACAGGTACACCTTCAATTTAGGGTGACACAACAGACGTATGCAAATTTCCCCCGCAACCGCCAATCAGCAGGTCCGCTCTACTGCCCTCTGCTGGATGCTTGTCTTCACTTGATCAGCTGAGGTATCTTGCACAGGTACACCTTCAAGTTATGGTGACACAACGGACGTATGCAAATGTCCCCCGCAACAGCAAATCAGCAGCTCCGCTCTACTGCCTCTGCTGGATGCTTGTCTTCACTTGAACAGCTGAGGTATCTTGCACAGGTACACCTTCAAGTTATGGTGACACAACGGACGTATGCAAATTTCCCCCGCAACAGCCAATCATCAGCCCGCTCTACTGCCCTCTGCTGGACGCTTGTCTTCACTTGCACAGGTACACCTTCAAGTTAGGGTGACACAACAGATATATGCAAATCTTCCCAGCAACAGCCAATCAGCAGCTCCGCTCTATTGCCCTCTGCTCGATGCTGGTCTTCACTTGAACAGCTAAGGTCTCTTGCACAGGTACACCTCAAGTTAGGGTGACACAACGGATGTATGCAAATCTTCCCAGCAACAGCCAATCAGCAGCTCTGCTCTACTGCCCTCTGCTGGATGCTTTTCTTCGCTTGAACAGCTAAGGTCTCTTGCACAGGTACACCTTCAAGTTATGGTGACACAACGGACGTATGCAAATGTCCCCCGCAACAGCCAATCAGCAGCTCCGCTCTACTGCCCTCTGCTGGATGCTTGTCTTCACTTGAACAGCTGAGGTATCTTGCACAGGTACACCTTCAAGTTATGGTGACACAACGGACGTATGCAAATTTCCCCCGCAACAGCCAATCATCAGCCCGCTTTGCTGCCCTCGGCTGGACGCTTGTCTTCACTTGCACAGGTACACCTTCAATTTAGGGTGACACAACGGACGTATGCAAATTTCCCCCGCAACCGCCAATCAGCAGGTCCGCTCTACTGCCCTCTGCTGGATGCTTGTCTTCACTTGAACAGCTGAGGTATCTTGCACAGGTACACCTTCAAGTTATGGTGACACAACGGACGTATGCAAATGTCCCCCGCAACAGCAAATCAGCAGCTCCGCCCTACTGCCTCTGCTGGATGCTTGTCTTCACTTGAACAGCTGAAGTATCTTGCACAGGTACACCTTCAAGTTAGGGTGACACAACGGACGTATGCAAATCTCTCCCGCAAGTGCCAATTAGCAGCTCTGCTCTACTGCCCTCTGCTGGATGCTTGTCTTCACTTGAACAGCTAAGGTCTCTTGCACAGGTCCACCTTCAAGTTAGGGTGACAACGGAAGTATGCAAATTTCCCCCGCAAAAGCCAATCAGCAGCACTGCTCTACTGTCCTCTGCTGGACGCTTGTTTTTACTTGAACAGCTAAGGTACACCTTCAAGTTAGGGTGACACAACGGACGTATGCATATTTGCCCGCTCTACAGCCCTCTGCTGGATGCTTCTTTTCACTTGAACAGCTAAGGGCTCTTGCACAGGTCCACCTTCAAGTTACGGTGACACAACGGATGTATGCAAATTTCCACCGCAACAGCCAATCAGCAGCCCCGCTCTACTGCCCTCTGCTGGATGCTTGTCTTCATTTGAACAGCTAAAGTCTCTTGCACAGGTACACTTTCAAGTTACAGTGACACAACGGATGTCTGCAAATTCCCCCCCAACAGCCAATCAGCAGCTCCACTCTACTGCCCTCTGCTGGATGCTTGTCTTCACTTGAACAGCTAAGGTCTCTTGCACAGGTCCACCTTCAAATTAGGGTGACAACGGACGTATGCAAAGTTCCCCCGCAACAGCCAATCAGCAGCTCCTCTCTACTGCCCTCTGCTAGATGCTTTTCTTCACTTGAACAGCTAAGGTCTTTTGCACAGGTACACCTTCAAGTTAGGGTGACAACGGACGTATGCAAAGTTCCCCCACAACAGCCAATCAGCAGCTCTGCTCTACTGCCCTCTGCGAGATGCTTGTCTTCACTTGAAAAGCTTAGGTCTCTTGCACAGGTCCACCTTCAAGTTAGGGTGATGCAATGGACGTATGCAAATTTCCTCCACAACAACCATTCAGCAGTTCAAATCTACTGCCCCCTGCTGGATGCTTGTTTTCACTTGAACAGCTAAGGTCTCTTGCACAGGTACACTTTCAAGTTACGGTGACACAACGGATGTATGCAAATTTCCCCCACAACAGCCAATCAGCAGCTCCGCTCTACTGCCCTCTGCTGGATGCTTGTCTTCACTTGAACAGCTAAGGTCTCTTGCATAGGTACACCTTCAAGTTAGGGTGACAACGGACGTATGCAAATTTCCCCCCGCAACAGCCAATCAGCAGCTTTTTCCTGAGGTGTGGGATTACAATTATGAACATGTGGGTCTTTAATCAAAAAACACTGTTTATTCCATGAACTCAACTTAACATCCTAGATAAACATTGGATCTCTTAACACCCCTTACTTCAAAGATAACAAATATTGCAACAGTAAATAATTCCTTAAAATATTCCTTCAAACTTCCAAGAAACTTAACATATTGAAACAAAATTACAGCAGGTTAAAGGCTTCACTATTATAAGTTTAAATCACCCAAATGATCCAGAGATGATCTTTTATGGCAGACATCACAGCTCACTGCAAACACAGACACTCACCAGCTGTTTTTAAAACTGCAAAACAAAACTGCAAAATGGCTGACCTGACCTCAGCTCCACCCACTCTCTGACATCACTGTTTTCTTAAAGGTACATTGCTTAAACATCCATGTCTTAAAGGTACCCTCACATGACACCTCTCCCCAAGAAAAGAAAAAAAAACCATCAACTTCAAAATGGTTTCATTTTTCACTTTTGCACCATCCACTAAGAAATGTACACAGTAAACATACCTTTTCGTTTTTTAAAACACACGCAAACAGGTATAACAATATAGTGCATTTTTCTTTGTTCTTCTTCCTCCAACCAAAATCCTTCTCGATTGACAGCACTTTGAACAAAGTCTCTGCACGATCCATCGATTCCTCTACTCCTCGGCATTTCTCTTCAGAATCAGATAACTTAGTTCAACCTGACCACAGAGTCCCTTGCAATTCTCCAATACAGGAGCATTGGTGATAACAGCTTTCAGGCAGTCAAATGCCTGTTGAAAGTCTGCTGTACATTGAAATTTTTTAAGGTTTCTTTAAAAAGTCCATCAGTGGAGTAATTACGCTGCAAAACATTTGCACAAATGTTCGATCAAATCCACTCATGCTAAGAAATCACTTTATTTCCTTTTGTCTTGAGGGTATCGGAAACTCCGCAAGGAAAGTGATTTGGGCTTCTCCAAATTCACTTTCGGCTCGGTTCATCACCACACCCGCCACCTGAAGTCGATCGAAGAACTCCATACGATGTTTTAAATGTTCTTTGCTTGTCTGGAAGTTGTAAATAAAAGCAGATTGTCCCACTTTCTCCATGCAATCCTTCAATGGTGGGACAGGATAAGAGTCCGTTCTTGTAACTGCATTCACCTTTCTATAGTCCACACACAACCGTTGGGTACCGTCTGGTTTAGGTACCGTCACTATGGGTGAGCTCCATTGGCTGCAACCCACTTCAATTGTGCCATTCTTCAGCATACTCCAATCTCTCTGTTAACCTGTGCCAATTTTAAAGGATTAAGTCTATATGGATGTTGTTTGATAGGAACAGCATTTCCCACATCTACATCAGATATAGCCATTTTGTACTTCCCAATTTATCTCTACAAACTTGCCCATGTGATATCAATAACTCTTTCAGGTCAGTTAGTTTTTCCTCTGGAAGGTAACTTAACAATTCATCCCAATTTTTAAGACCATCGTCATTTTCCAATTTAATTTGAGGTATGTCAAATTCACAGTCATCTGGATTTGGTTCGTCACTTTGAGTTAGAATCATTAAAAGGTCCTTTTTTTCCCCTTCCCTTTCAAAGTACCTTTTAAGCATATTCACATGACACATTCGGTGAGCCTTCCTTCTATCTGGTGTTTTTACCACATAGTTCACCTCACTTAATTTCCTTTCAATCTGATACGGTCCACAAAACCTAGCTTTTAAAGGCTCCCCTACCACTGGTAACAACACTAAAACTTTACCCCCACTGGCAAAACTACGAACTTTGGATTTCTTGTCCGCTACCCGTTTCATCACATTTTGTGCAAATTTCAAATGTTGTCTAGCCAATTCACCTGCTCTATTTAATCGTTCCCTAAAATTTGACACGTAATCCAATAGTGTAATTTCCGATTTCTCACCCACCAATTTTTCCTTAATCAATTTAAGTGATCCTCTTACCTCATGACCAAAAATTTGTTCAAAAGGACTAAATTTGGTAGACTCATTGGGTGCATCCCTATTTGCAAACAATACGAATGGAATTCCTTTATCCCAATCCACTGGATAATCTTGACAATACACCCTCAACATTGCCTTTAATGTCTGATGCCACCTTTCTAACGCTTTCTGCAATTCTGGATGGTACGCAGTTGATTTAAATTGTTTTATTTCGAAGCTATCCATAACTTCTTTGAATAACTTTGAAGTAAAATTTGTTCTTTGATCCGATTGAATTTCTGTAGGTAGTCCATATCTAGTAAAGAATTTAAGTAACTCCTCCACAATCCTTTTAGCTGTAATATTACGTACTGGAATGGCCTCTGGAAACCTAGTAGGCATAGCCATTACAGTCAAAAGATATTGATTCCCACTTTTTGTTTCAGGAAGCGGTCCTACACAATCGATTAGGACCCTTGTAAAATATTCCTCAAATGCTGGAATGGGTATTAAGGGCGCTGGTTTTATCACTGCTTGAGGTTTCCCTATCACTTGACATGTGTGACATGATTGACAAAATTTAACTACATCTTTATGTAGTCCAGGCCAGTAAAAATGTTTCTGGATTTTAGCTTGAGTTTTCCTTATTCCCAAATGACCTCCCACTGGTACCTCATGTGCAACTCACAACACCTCCTGTCTATACCCTGCCGGCAATATTACTTGATGAACTTCTGCCCACTTTTCATCCGCCTGTGTATGTACAGGTCTCCATTTTCTCATGAAGACATCACTTTTACGGTAATAACACTCTGGTATACTCTCAGATTCCTCTTCCGTATATGCTTTCTGATATATCCGTTTTATTTCTACATCTTTCTGTTGTAACTCCGACAATTTTCCTGAACTAAAAATATCCGCCTCATCCTCCACCTGTTCTTGTTCTTTTTCAACCATCTGATCAAAAATTGTTTCTGATAATTGCACTTCAACTTCATCTGCACTCTTTGATTTCTCCTCGTCTTACCTGTGACTTTGCGACCTTGTTACTACACAATCCGGAAAAATCGCAGGATATTCGTCCTTCAGCATTTCAGTTGACTGATTTTCCAATGGCTTATCAACCATCATAGAATTTACAGTGCAGAAGGAGGCCATTCGGCCCATCGAGTCTGCACCAGCTCTTGGAAAGAGCACCCTATCCAATGTCAACACCGCCACCCTATCCCCATAACCCAGTAACCCCACCCAACACTAAGGGCAATTTTGGACACTAAGGGCAATTTATCATGGCCAATCCACCTAACCTGCACATCTTTGGACTGTGGGAGGAAACCGGAGCACCCGGAGGAAACCCACGCACACACGGGGAGGATGTGCAGACTCCGCACAGACAGTGACCCAAGCTAGAATCAAACCTGGGACCCTGGAGCTGTGAAGCAATTGTGCTATCCACAAGGCTACCGTGCTGCCCCTAATAGAACCATAGTAGGCATCACTCCCACTTCGATCCAGCTATATCATTACCCAAGATAAACTGTATTCCTGGACAAGATAGTTTATCTATTACTCCTACTACCACTTCACCACTCTTCACTGGACTTTCTAACCTTTCCTTACATAATAGAACGCTACTCCTCTCACCCTGAATTCCATATATCACCACCTTTTCTGGCAATATTCTTCCCAAACTGCATAATTCCTCATCTCTTACCATTAAAGATTGACTAGCCCCTGTATCTCTTAAAATTGGAACTTCTTTACCTGCTCCTCCTGATGCACATGAGTAAACGTTACCCACACAAGTAAATTCTTTAAATACATCTGGCACCTTCTCAACAATTACATCTTGAACAGGCTGTACAATCATTTGCACCTCCTTCGCTTCCCTTGGGCTTTCCTTTACCACTTTAACAAACCCCACTGTCTTATCCTGTTTTACCACATCAGCCTTCGCAGTGCTTTTCTTCAACCACCAACACTGTGACTTTACATGGCCTAGTTTATTACAGTGAAAACATCTGAAACTTTTCATTTATTTTCCACCCTCCTGGATTTATTTTTTAATCTGAGGTACACTCTCTTTATTGTCTCCCATCAGATCACCTTTAACTTTACCACTTGAGTATTTCTCATGTCCCCAGTTTCTACCCCTCACCGGCTGAAACTGATGTCGGAAACCAATCTTTGATTTATGAACTAATTCATAATCATCTGCCATTTCCGCTGCGAATTTCGCAGTTTAAACCCTCTGTTCTTCCACATGAGTTCTCACTACATCAGGAATTGAATTTTTAAACTCCTCCCAAAGTATAATTTCTCTGAGAGCTTCATACGTTTGGTCTATTTTCAAAGCCCATATCCACCTATCAAAATTACTCTGTTTGAGCCTTTCAAACTCCATGTATGTTTGACCAAATTCTTTCCTTACATTTCTAAACCTTTGTCTGTAAGCTTCAGGCACTAGCTCATATGCACTTAAGATGGATTTCTTCACCTCCTCATACGTTCCAGATACCTCCTCCGGTAGTGATGCAAACACTTCACTAGCTCTACCTACCAGCTTTGTTTGAATCAGTAACACCCACATGTCCTGTGGCCATTTCATTTGTTTAGCTACCTTCTCAAACGAAATGAAAAAGGCTTCCACTTCCTTCTTGTCAAACCTTGGCAATGCTTGGACATATTTAAATAGATTCCCACCAAGCCTTCGACTATGACGCTCTTTCTCACTATCCTCATCACTATCATCCAACTGTATGTTTCCCTTTACGTCTGCCAATTTTAACTGATTGTCATGTTTCATGGCCATTTTCAGTAGTTCAAACTCCCTCTCTTTATCTTTTTCCCTGATCTGTATCTCCTTTCTTTTTCTTTTTGTTCTGCTGGGGCCATTCTTTCTTTTCTCCTTTCTTCTCTCTCCTTTTCTTTTTCCTCTCTCTCTCTTTCTCTTTCTTTTTCCTCTCTCTCTCTCTCGTATTCAAGCCGCTTTAATTCTTTCTTATGTTCCATTTTGTTTAATTTGCAACTGAATTTTTGCCATTTCCAATGAGTCAAACTCTATCTCAGGCAACTTTAAATGCTTAACCACCGCCATAATTACCTCATCTTTTCCCATTTTGTCAGGTAATGTTAAATGCAATGTTCTTGTCAAATCGAACAGTCTGGTTTTAATTTCTGTCCGTAATGTACTACGTGTAACATTCTCCATCCCCAAAAACCTCTGAGCCTCTGAAAGAGCCATTGTTCACAACACTCTCCCCACTTAAACTAAAATACCGCACCGGAAAAGCAACAATCCTTCACTGCCTTTAAGTCCACAAAAGCCAATAGACCTTTACCCCCCTCGAGCTCCCAATTGTTATGGGCGAGGCGTTTTCAGAACCCCAAAATGTATCATGGAGTTCAACCAACCTCTCCCTTTAATGGATTTGTTGCTTTTCCTAGCACACGGCTTTTTCCCTGAGGTGTGGGATTGCAATTATGAACACGTGGGTTTTTAAACACAAAACACTGTTTATTCCATGAACTCAACTTAAAATCTAAAATAAACATTGGATCTCTTAACACCCCTTACTTCAAAGATAACTCAGAAAATATTGCAACAGTAAATAATTCCTTAAAATGTTCCTTCAAACTTCCAAGAGACTTAACACCTGTAAACAAAATCACAGCAGACTTCACTATTATAAGTTTAAATCACCCAAATGATCCAGAGATGGTCTTTTATGGCAGACTTCACAGCTCACTGCAAGCGCAGACACACACAAGCTATTTTTAAAACTGCACATACAGAGATCATTACAATCTGCAAACTTTGAGATGTTACATTTTGTTTCCTCATCCAAATCATACGTCCGTGTGCTCACCATAACTTGAAGGTATACCTGAGCAAGAGACCCTAGCTGTTCAAGTAAAGACAAGCATCCAGCAGAGGGCAGTAGAGCAGAGCTGCTGATTGGCTGTTGCGGGGGAAATTTGCATACATCCGTGTGCTCACCCTAACTTGAAGGTGGTTTGTGGAGGAGCTGTTGTCAAGTGACACTTGAACCCGAAACACTTCTTCAGTGTTTCCCTCCCTACCCCCTCCTCGAACCAAAAAATAAAACCGCTGTAAAGATCAAGAGGAAGGCTCGAGGGCAGGTAGAAGTAGAACGAAGTTGAACCGTGACATCACAGCCTGCAGGTAAGGGATTGGCTGGTGACTGGTAAGTAGTTTTTCTTTTATTTTCCCTGAGGTGTTATTGTGCGGGGCGCAGAAGTTGCTGAGTGAGTGCTTGCTGAGAAGGGGAGTCAATAACAGGTAAGCTCTTTCTTTCTTTTTCTTTTTTATCTGGAGGGGATGGCAGGGAAGGTAGTGCCATGTTCCTCCTGCTGAATTTTTGAGGTGAGGGACGCCGTCAGTGTCCCTGCTGATTTCATCTGTGGGAAGTGCACCCATCTCCAGCTCCTCAGAAACCACGTGAGGGAACTGGAGCTGGAGCTGGATGAACTTCGGATCATTCGGGAGGCAGAGGTGGTGATAGATAGAAGCTTCAGGGATGAAGTTACTCTGAAGAATAAAGATAGATGCGTGACGGTGAGAGAGGCTGGGAGGAAGCAGTCAGTACAGGGATCCCCTGTGGTTGTTCCCCTTAGTAACAAGTATACTGCTTTGGATAATGTTGGGGACGACGACTTACCAGTGGGGTACAGATCTCTGGCACAGAGTCTGTCCCTGTTGCTCAGAAGGGAAGGGGGGAGAGGAGTAGAGCATTAGTCATTGGAGACTCCATAGTTACTGGGATAGATAGGAGATTCTGTGGGAACGAGAGAGACTCGCAGTTGGTGTGTTGCCTCCCAGGTGCCAGGGTGTGTGATGTCTCAGATCATGTTTTCGGGATCCTTAAGGAGGAGGGGGAGCAGCCCCACGTCATGGTCCACAGAGGTACCAACGACATTGGTAGGAAAAGGGATAGGGATATAAGGCAGGAATTCAGGGAGCTAGGAAACTTAGATCTAGGACAAACAGAGTTATTATCTCTGGGTTGTTACCTGTGCCACGTGCTAGCGAGACGAGGAATAGGGAGAGAGAGGAGTTGAACACGTGGCTACAGGGATGGTGCAGGAGGGAGGGTTTCAGATTTCTGGATAATTGGGGCTAATTCTGGGGTCGGTGGGACCTCTACAAACAGGATGGTCTACACCTGGACCAGAGGGGTACCAATATTCTGGGGGAGGAAATTTGCTAATGCTCTTCGGGAGGGTTTAAACTAGTTCAGCAGGGGCTTGGGAACCTGAATTGTAGCTCCAGTATACAGGCGGTTGAGCGTAGTGAGGTCATGAGTCGGGTTTCAAAGTTGCAGGAGTGTACCGGCAGGCAGGAAGGTGGTTTAAATTGTGTCTTCTTCAATGCCAGGAGCATCCGGAATAAGGTGGGTGAACTTGCGGCATGGGTTGGTACCTGGGACTTCGATGTTGTGGCCATTTTGGAGACATGGATAGAGAAGGGACAGGAATGGTTGTTGCAGGTGCCGGGATTTAGATATTTCAGTCAGCTCAGGAAAGGTGGTAAAAGAGGGGGAGGGGTGGCATTGTTAGTCAAGGACAGTATTACGGTGGCAGAAAGGACATTTGATGAGGACTCGTCTACTGAGGTAGTATGGGCTGAGGTTAGAAACAGGAAAGGAGAGATCACCCTGTTAGGGGTTTTCTATAGGCCTCCTAAAAGTTCCAGAGATGTAGAGGAAACGATTGCAAAGCTGATTCTGGATAGGAGCTAAAGCAACAGGGTAGTTGTTCGGGGGGACTTTAACTTTCCAAATATTGACTGGAAACGCTATAGTTCGAGTACTTTAGATGGGTCCGTTTTTGTCCAATATGTGTAGGAGGGTTTGCTGACACAGCATGTAGATAGGCCAACGAGAGGCGAGGCCATATTGGATTTGGTACTGGGTAATGAACCAGGACAGGTGTTAGATTTGGAGGTAGGTGAGCACTTTGGTGATAGTGACCAGAATTCGATTACTTTACTTTAGTGATGGAAAGGGATAGGTACATACCGCAGGGCAAGAGTTATATCTGGGGGAAAGGCAATTATGATGCGATGAGGCATGACTTATGATGCATTGGATGGAGAGGAAAACTGCAGGGAATGGGTACAATGGAAATGTGGAGTTTGTTCAAGGAACAGCTACTGCGTATCCTTGATAAGCATGCACCTATCAGGCAGGGAGGAAGTGGTCGAGCAAGGGAACCGTGGTTTACTAAAGTAGTCGAAACACTTGTCAAGAGGAAGAAGGAGGCTTATGTAAAGATGAGACATGAAGGTTCAGTTAGTGCGCTCGAGAGTTACAAGTTATCTAGGAAGGACCTAAAGGGAGAGCTAAGAAGAGCCAGGAGGAGACATGAGAAGTCTTTGGCAGGTAGGATCAAGGATAACCCTAAAACTTTCTATAGCTATGTAAGGAATAAACGAATGACTAGGGTAAGAGTAAGGCCAGTCAAGGACAGTAGTGGGAAGTTGTGCTTGGTGTCCGAGGAGATAGGAGAGGTGCTAAATGAATATTTTTCGTCAGTATTCACACAGGAAAAAGACAATGTTGTCGAGGAGAATACTGAGATTCAGGCTACTAGACTAGAACGGCTTGAGGTTCATAAGGAACCCAGTTATATCTATCTGCACGATTAGTTCATCCACTTTATTGCAAATGCTCCGTGCATTAAGGCACAGAGCCTTTAAGTTTGTCTTTTTCACATTGTTTGTCTTGCCCCAATATTTTTCTCTTTTGCCCTGTTTGAATTTTGACCTTGGTTTTTCCCCGTCACTTTTCTTCTTCCCTTTTCTACCTTTTGCTTTTGTCCTTGCTCCCTCTTTCTCTGACTCCTTACATAGGTTCCCCTCCCCAACAGCGCTGGCAAACAACCCCCTAAGACAACCCCTAGGACATTGGTTCCAGTCCTGCCCAGGTGTAGACCGCCCGATTTGTAATGGTCCCACCTCTCCCAGAACTGGTTCCAATATCCCAAAAATCTGAATTCCTTTCTCCTGCACCATCTCTCAAGCCATGCATTCATCCTGTCTATCCTGTCATTCCCCCTCTGATTAGCACGTGGCACTGGTAGCAATCCCGAGATTACTACCTTTGAGGTCCTACTTTTTAGTTTCTCTCCTAACTCCCTAAATTCAGCATGTAGGACCTCATCCCGTTTTTTACCTATATCTTTGGTGCCTACCACGACAGTTGGCTGTTCATCCTCCCCCTTTAGAATGTCCTTCAGTCGCTGTGAGACATCCAGGGCCCTTGAACCCGGGAGACAACATACCTTCCTGGAGTCTCGTTTGCGTCTCTGTCCGGCTCCCTTCCACTCTCTCCAGAGGTCTAGGAGGCATGTGATATTTGTATGGTTGCCCTATAGCACCATCTAGTGACTAGAGTGGTAACTTTACATTAACCCTTCATGTGCGTTGCAATATCCACATATCGTGACAGGGTTTCTGCGGAGGCTGCTGCACATCTTTCACCTCCTTGCCCTCACCCATCACCCGGACACATCCCGGCGAGCCTTGTTGCCATCCAGCAGCAGAGGTCCCCACTGTAGGTCTCTCTATGGAGGACTCTTTCCCCTCAAACCTGGGGATCTGGGGTGGCACTGGTTCATGGACTCCCCGGATGCCTTTGTTCTTTGCAGTCATGTGGCGTCCGTGGACCATGTCTACATTCAATGTTGTAAGCTGCACTTCCTTTTTAGTTTCTTATGAAACCTTCATTAAAGTTTTGTTGCACTCTCCTGATCAATGGGCACCTGGTATGTAGAGGGGTGGGGAAGGTGGAGGACCTCCTTTAGAAGCCATTCCTGGGCCTGGCAAAACCTGCCATTAACAGGTCTGGGCAGTGGGCAATTAAGTCAACCGATTGTCCGTCTCTCTTCCGCGACTTCATTAATGGCCAGATGTCCCTGGAGAGGGACTGTCCACTGGTACAGTCATGGCCTTCCATGCCTGCTGGGCACCACAGGATCTGGGATGCTTTATACACTCTTTTGATCACATTTTGGTTTGAGTTTTTAAGTTTCAGTTCATCTTTGTTTTAGTTTGGGTAGTACCCCTATCAGGAGGTTGCCCTTAATTTGTTTACTTTCATTTAATTGATTGGACTTCAAAAGAGCTGTGGTGAATGTATAATTATTGATAATTCACCAGTGCACTGTTATATTATTAACCCTGTGGGCTCCACCTATGGGCCAATGTGTGGCTTCACCCACAGGGGGGTATGTTGGTGCATGTACGGGCTCCGCACATGGCTCCACATCTTTGGAGGAAGTATAAGAGCAGCTGACCTGCGGGGCAGCCTTCAGTGTTGTACCGGTTACAGGCAGGCAGAGTTCTAAGCTGATTAAAACCACGGTTTACTTCTCCACGTGTCTTCGAGTGAATTGATGGTCGCATCAATTTAATCAGCTTAAAAATACTACTATGGAATCAGCCCTCAAACCTGACAGACTGGAACTCGATCCACAGGCCGCGGAGGCGAAAGAAATGTTTTCACATTGGCTTCGATGCTTCAAGGCCTATCTCGCCGTGTCGTCTACGCCATCCGCCATTGATAACCAGAAGCTGAGCCTCCTCCACGCACGGGTGAGCCATCGCATTTCTGTCCAGCTCGACGAAGCCGCTTCCTATACAGAGGCCCTCGCACTACTCGAACGCCTCTATGTGCGGCCTGTGAACGAGGTCTACGCGCGACACGTCTTCACCACTCGCCGCCAGCGCCCCGGGGAGTCGCTAGATGATTACCTACGCGACCTCAAAGCCCTCGCGCGCAACTGTAATCACCAGGCCGTTACAGTCACTCAGCACATGGAGCTCGCCGTCTGAGACGTTTACGTGGCGGGGGTCCGATCGAACTATGTGAGACAGCGCCTGCTCGAAAAAGGGGCCCAGGACCTGGGCGACACGGTAAAACTGGCTACCTCTCTGGAGGTCGCTTTTCAGAGCCTTACTGCATTCCCGACCCCCTCGTGGGCCCCCGACCAGAGACTAACCCAGGCTTGTGCCGCGCGGCCGCCCGCCTATCATGGGGGGCTACCCTGCTATTTTTGCGGCCAGTCCCAACACCCCCGACTGCACTGCCCGGCCCGCAACACGAACTGCAGCAGCTGTGGGCGAAAAGGACACTTCGCCAAGGTCTGCCTGGCCAGGTCTAAGAACTCGAACTCACAGGCCCGATCCACAGACTCACAGGCCCGCAGACCCCGCAAGGTGGCAGTGTGTCTGCCGACTCCGCCTCCGCACAACACGTGCGATTCATGGGGGCCGCCATCTTGGCCATCCTCCCCTATGCGGCCGGCCACGCTTGACAAACGGGGGCCGCCATCTGCTACGCCGTTCGACGCGTACGACCTACACGGACAGCACCTCCGATCACGCCGCCGGCTACCCACAACTCAGCGCGGTCACCCTGGACCAGTCACGACCTAAGCACCTCCGGAGCTCCATGATGGCCGTCTGGGTTAACGGGTACGAGACACCTTGCCTTTTCGACTCCAGGAGCACAGAGAGCTTCATCCACCCGGACATGGTAAGACGCTGCTCGCTCCAAATATTCCTAATGCAACAAACAATCTCCCTCGCCTCTGGGTCGCACTCGGTGCAAATTCAACGTTGCACTACTGCAACCCTAGCGATACAGGGCGCTGAGTTCGCTAATTTTCAACTATATGTGCTCCCAGACCTCTGCGCTCCTCTCCTTTTGGGACTCGACTTCCAGTGCACCCTCAGGATCCTAACTCTTAAGTTCGTTGGCCCCCTGCCCCCGCTCACCAAATGCAGCCTCGCGACCCTAAAAATCGACCCCCCCCCCCCACTTCGCAAACCTCACCGCCGATTGCGAGCCAGTAGCCACCAGAAGCAGGCGGTATAACATGCAGGACAGGACGTTCATTAGGTCCAAGGTCCAGAGTCTCTTGCGGGAGGGGGTCATAGAGGCCAGCAATAGCTCTTGGAGGGCTCAGGTGGTGGTCGTCAAGACCGGGGAAAAATTCCAGATGGTGTTTGATTACAGCCAGACCATTAACCGGTTTACGCAACTCGATGCGTACCCCCTTCCCCGGATTGCAGACATGGTGAATCAGATCGCGCACTACCGCGTGTTCTCCACGGTGGATCTGAAGTCTGCATACCAGCAGCTCCCAATCCGCCCGGAGGACCGCCACTACACAGCGTTTGAGGCAGACGGCCGCCTTTTCCATTTCCTCCGGGTCCCCTTTGGTGTCACGAACGGGGTTTCGGTGTTCCAACGAGCGATGGACCGAATGGTGGACGAGTACGGGCTGCGGGCCACGTTTCTGTACTTGGACAATGTCGCCATCTGCGGCTATGATCAGCAGGACCACGGCGCCAACCTCCACCGATTTCTCCAAACCGCCCAAAAACTCAACCTCACCTACAACAAGGAGAAATGTGTTTTCCGCACAACCAGGCTAGCCATCCACGGCTACGTCATGGAAAACGGGGTCCCAGGGCCCGACCCTGACCATATGCGCCCCCTCCTACAACTCTCTCTCCCTCACTGCCCCAAGGCCCTGAAGAAGTGCCTTGGATTTTTCTCCTATTACGCCCAGTGGGTCCCCCAGTATGCGGACAAAGCCCGCCCACTATTTAAGGCCACCCGCTTTCCACTGGCAGCCGAGGCCCGCCAGGCTTTCAACTGCATCAAGGCGGACATCGCCAAAGCCGCGATGCGCGCGGTGGACGAGTCCGTCCCCTTTCAGGTGGAGAGTGACGCCTCAGAGGTCGCTCTCGCCGCCACCTTCAACCAAGCAGGCAGACCGGTAGCGTTCTTTTCACGCACCTTCACCACCTCTGAAATTCGACACTCCTCGGTCGAAAAAGAAGCCCAAGCCATCGTGGAAGCCGTGCGGCACTGGAGGCACTACCTCGCTGGTAGGAGGTTTACCCTCGTCACCGACCAACGATCGGTTGCCTTCATGTTTGACAATACGCAGCGGGGCGAGATCAAGAATGATAAGATCTTGAGGTGGAGGATCGAACTCTCCACCTATAACTATGATATAGTATTTCGCCCTGGGAAGCTCAACGAGCCCCCAGATGCCCTGTCCCGCGGCACATGCGCCAGCGCGCAAGATGACCGACTACGGGCTATCCACGATGACCTCTGCCACTCGGGGGTCACCCGGCTCGCCCATTACATCAAGGCCCGCAACCTGCCCTACTCCACTGAGGAGGTCAGAGCCAGAGACTGCCAAATCTGTGCGAAGTGTAAACCGCACTTCTATCGACCGGATAAGGCCCACCTGGTAAAAGCATCCCGGCCCTTTGAATGCCTCAGTATCGATTTCAAAGGGCCCCTCCCCTCCAATAACCACAACACGTACTTCCTTAATATCATAGATGAGTTCTCCCGCTTCCCGTTTGCCATCCCCTGCCCCGATATGACCACCCCCACTGTCATTAAAGCCCTGCAAAGTGTCTTCACCCTGTTTGGTTTCCCCAGTTATGTCCACAGCGACAGGGGCTCGTCGTTCATGAGCGACGAACTGCGTCAGTACCTGCTCAGTAAGGGCATCGCCTCGAGCAGGACTACCAGTTATAACCCCAGGGGAAATGGGCAGGTGGCGAGGGAGAACACGACGGTCTGGAAGACCGTCCTACTGGTCCTACGCTCCAGTAATCTCCTAGTTTCTCACTGGCAGGAGGTCCTCCTCGATGTGCTTCACGCTATTCGGTCCCTCCTTTGCACGGCCACAAACCAGACTTCCCATGACCGCTTGTTTGTTTTCCCTAGGGGAGCTACCTCAGGGGCCTTGCTTCCGCCCTGGCTGATGACATCGGGTCCAGTCCTCCTCCGAAAACGAGTTCGGAGCTGTAAGTCCGAGCCCCTGGTAGAGAGGGTCTAGCTCCTGCACTCCAACCCACACGATGCGTACGTCAAACACCCCGATGGCCGGCAAGATACTGTCTCCCTCCGGGACCTGGCGCCCGCAGGCTCCAACACCACTCCCACTACTGCAGCCCCCACACTATGTCCCGTCCAACCTCCCATATTCAGCGCCCCACCCCTATATGATTCCCGCACCTCCTCCCACCCGCCGCACCGGTCTACAGGAATGAAGCTCCGGAAGAGTCGCTCCCGGAGTCCATGCCTGTGCCCGCTCCGGACCCACTTCCACAGCCACCCGAAGCGGCTGCAACACCAGTGCTTCGGCGGTCGCAACGTATGATCCGGGCACTGGACCGGCTGAATCTATGAGCCTGTCACCCCCGCCGGACTTTATTTTTTAAACAGGGGGTGAATGTGGTGAATGTATAATTACTGATAATTCACCAATGAACTATACTTTGTTATGTTATGTTATTAACCCTGTGGGATCCACCTGTGGGCCATTGTGTGGCTTCACCCACAGGGGGATATGTTGGGGCATGTACGTGCTCCGCCCATGGCTCCACCCCTTTCGAGGAAGTATAAGAGCAGCTGACCTACGGAGCGCCTTCAGTATTGTACCGGTCGCAGGCAGGCACAGTTCTAAGCTGATTAAAACCACGGTTTACTTCTCCACGTGTCTTCGAGTGAATTGATGGTCGCATCAAAAGCTCAAGTGGATTCTCATGGGTACACATGCCATGTCTCAGACAATGATTATTGCATCGCATTTCAATCAAACTTTGAAACCTGAACAGTTTGCCTGACCTCTAGAAGTATCAGCACCATAGAGACAGCAGCTAACAATCAAGCACTCAAGATTTGGGCTTCAGCACTGGGGATATCCTCACAACCAAACTGTAAGTGTACGGATCAGGGGAGGGCACCAGAACACAGTCTCCCTAATGTTCCCGAAGGAATCTGGCATTTCGGAGCTCCTGCTGTGGCCAGCGGCGAGTGTGCAGAGCGGTTTTCCCAGCACAACTGGTTCGGAGGATGTCACTCTGTGAGAAGGTACGATAAGTAAGTGGGGGGATTTGTGGGTCCAGCGGTGGAAGCTCTAACTGATTGCCGGTCTCTCTCCTCCTCCATATCCTTACAGATACCAAAATGGTTGGTGCTGTGTCATGTGAGTGTCCCTTTAAGAAAGGTTTTTGTCTCATCACATGGTTTCATATTGTATGTAATATTACAGCTAAAAAGATTGTGGAGGAGTTACTTAAATCTTTTACTAGATATGGATCACCCACACAAATACAATGGGAACAAGGATCAAATTTTACCTTGAGGTTATTCAAGGCATTTATGGATCGCTTAGGAGTAAAACAATTTAAATCAACTGCGTATCATCCAGAATCGCAGGGAGCGTTAGAACGATGGCATTAGACGTTAAAGGCAATGTTGGGGGCTTATTGTCAAGGTTATCCAGAGGATTGGGATAAAGGAATTCCATTTGTACTGTTTGCAATTGGGGATGCACCTAATGAGCCTACCAAATTTAGTCCTTTTGAGCTAATTTTTGGTCATGAAGAAAGAGGACCATTTAAAGTGATTAAGGAGAAGTTGGTGGGTGAGCAGTCTGAAATTACATCATTGGATTACGTGTCAAATTTTAGGGAATGATTAAATAGAGCAGGTGAATTTGCTAGACAACATTTAAAAGTTGCACAGCATATGATAAAATAGGTAGCAGACTAGAAAGCAAACATTTGTAGTTTTGCTCGTGGAGAAATGAAAAATGAAAATTGCTTATTGTCACAAGTAGGCTTCAAATGAAGTTACTGTGAAAAGCCCCTAGTCACCACATTCCGGCACCTGTTCGGGGAGGCTGTTACGAGATAAAGTTTTAGTGTTGTTACCAATGGTAGGTGAACCTTTAAAAGCAAGGTTTTATCAGATTGAAAGGAAATTGAGTGAGGTGAATTGTTTGGTAAGAATACCAGATAAAAGGAAAACTCACCGAGTGTGTCATGTGAATATGTTTGAAAGGTATTTTGAAAGGGAAGGAGAGAAAAAGGAAGAGGTTTTAGTGATTCTAACTCAAAGTGAAGAACCAAATCCAGATGACTCTGAATTTGACATTCTTCAAATTAAATTGCATCACGAGGATGATCTTAATAATTGGGATAAACTATTGACTTACCTTCCAGAGGAAAAACAAACTGACCTGAAAGAGTTATTAATATCACATGGGCAAGTTTGTGGAAATAAGTTAGGAAGTACTAAAATGGTTATACATGATGTAGATATGGGAAATGCTGTTCCAATTAAACAACATCCATATAGACTTAACCCTTTAAAATTGGAACAGGTTCAAAAAGAAATTGAAAGTATACTTAAAAATGGCATAATTGAAGTGGGTTACAGCGAACGGAGCTCACCCATAGTGATGGTATTGAAACCGGATGGTACCCAACGATTGTGTGTGGACTATAGAAAGGTTAACGCAGTTACAAAAACAAACTCTTATCCCATACCACTGCTGGGCTGGAGGACTGCTTTGAGAAGTTGGGACAATTAGCTTTTGTCTCCAAACTGGATTTCCTCAAATGTTACAGGCAGGTACCTTTATCTGAAAGGGTGAAGGAGATTTCAGCTTTTGTGACTCCAAATGGTATATACCAATTCAAAGTTATGCCATTTGGCATGAAAAACGCCCCAGCCACATTTTAATGGTTAACTAACAAAGTTGTTTCAAGATTACCCAATTGTGCGGTATACATCAACGATCTGGTAATTTTTAGTCAGACATGGAAGAACATTTGAAGCATCTGAGGGAGTTATTCGATCGACTTCAGGAGCCGGATTTGGTGGTAAACCCAGCCAAAAGTGAGTTTGGAAAAGCCCAAGTCACTTTCCTTGGCCATACAATTGGACATGGACAACTGGTCCCATGGGATGTGAAAACAAAAGTTATTGGGAAGTTTCCAATACCCTCAAGACGAAGGGAAATAATGAGATTTCTTGGCATGAGTAGTTTTTACCATAAATGTGCCGGATTTTAGCGGCGTGGTTGCTCCACTGTCGGACTCGCTGAAGAAACGTAGCAAGTTTCAGTGGACGGTGGAGTGTCAATAGGCATTTGATGGCCTGAAGGCTGTGTTAACCAATGCTCCTGTGTAGGCCACCCCAAATTAGACAAAAACATTCATGGTTGCTATCGATATGAGTGATGTGGGTATAGGTGCTGTGCTCTTGCAAGAAGACGGTGAAGGAATAGAACGGCCAATTGGGTATTTTTCCAAAAACTTAAATGATCACCAGAGGAAGTATTCAACAATTGAGAATCATAGAATTTACAGTGCAGAAGGAGACCATTCGGCCCATCGAGTCTGCACCGGCTCTTGGAAAGAGCACCCTACCCAAGATCAGCTCCTCCACCCTATCCCCATAACCCAGTAACCCCACCCAACACTAAGGGCAATTTTGGACACTGAGGGCAATTTATCATGGCCAATCCACCTAACCTGCACATCTTTGGACTGTGGGAGGAAACCGGAGCACCCGGAGCAAACCCACGCAGACACGGGGAGGATGTGCAGACTCCGCACAGACAGTGACCCAAGCCGGAATCGAACCTGGGACCCTGGAGCTGTGAAGCAATTGTGCTATCCACAATGCTACTGTGCTGCCCTTGAAGGAGACTTTGAGCTTGGTGCTGGCTTTGCAACATTTTAACATTTATGTTACCAACAATTCCTCTGAAACAATGATATATACTGATCATAATCCATTGATGTTTTGAGAAATTCAAGAATAAAAAAGGCCAGACAGTTCCGATGGAGTTTATTATTACAGCCATTTCATTTAAAACTTATACATGTGGCAGGATGAGAAAACATGATAGCCGATGATTTATCACAAATGTGATGACGATGGTTCGATGGTGGAAGACAAAGAACTAAAATCCACTGTATTATTGTAAATGTTTACCTATTTTGATGTTTTAAAATGTATGTATATTGTGAAGTGTCAGGAATGGGCAAGTGAAAAGGTGAAAAATGAAACCATCTTTGAAGTTGATGGTTTAGATTTCTTTCTTCGGGGGGAGGTGTCATGTGAATGTCCATTTAAGAAAGGTTTTTGTCTTATCACATGGCTTCAGTGATGTCATTGTGTGTGTGGGGTTGGGCTGTAATTGTAAGGTGTTTGGTTTCAATTTCAGTTTGACTGCTGCCGCCTCAAGGAGAAAAGATGTGTTTTGTCTGTCTTTCTATATTTTCATTTTAAAAACTGTTCCAGAAGTAAACAGGTTGTGGCTACTTGCTTTGGTAACTTAAAAGATATAGTTTGCTTTCATAGAAATCATAAAATTTACAGTGCAGAAGGAGGCCATTCAGCCCATCGAGTCTGCACTGGCCCTTGGAAAGAGCACCCCATGCCTCCACCCTATCCCTGTAACCCAGTAACTCAGACACAAAGGGCATTTTATCATGCCCAATCCACCTAGCCTGCACATCTTTGGACTGTGGGAGGAAACCGGAACACCCGGAGGAAACCCATGCAGACACAGGGAGAACGTGCAAATTCCGCACAGATAGTGACCCAAGGCAGGAATCGAACCTGGGACCCTGGAGCTGTGAAGCAACTGTGCTAACCACTGTACTTCTGTGCTGCCCAGAAAGAGTTTGAATCTGTTGGTTGAAAGTAGGTCAGAAACCTAGGAGAAAGATCAGTCACATTCAAATGAGAATACAGTGTACTGGGCCACGCCCTTGAATAGGGACTTTTGGTTTATTGGATTTTGTTATTGAATTGGAACAGTTAAGGGGGAATTTATTAAGTGTTATACATAGATTACTGTAGCTGTGTCGGGTCTTTATATTTGTAATTGCTAAAAATTCTTGCTGTGTGTTCATACGTATATATATATATATATATATATGAGAAGGAATGTTAACTATATTCTTAGAATAAACGGTGCTGGTGGAAACCCTGGCGGTCAGATGCCAGAGAGGGCAGTAGCGCAGATGCAGGCTGGAGGTGGCACTCCATGTGCAGGTGGCCACTGCACACCCTGAGGTCCCGGCCACCCATTAGGTCGAGGAAGAACCCAGACAAGGCCCCAGCGATGGTCCAAGGTGTGCAGGCATCACTGGTCTATCGAGGAGGTGACGGAGAGCATATGCCACAGGAGACTCTGTCTCAATAAGTAGTCAGTGTGGCATCCCGTGAAAGAGGAGGACACCTGCTCCTAGTGGCCATGAATGTCACTGCAGCCCTGAACCTCCATGACACCGGTTCATTCCAGGGTACAAGCAGGGACTTGTGCGCATTTCCCAAGATACAGCCCACAAGTGAGGACACAGATGCCCTGTATGCCTGGGCAGCTGACTATATCAACTTTGAGCTGTATCAAGCCCACCAAGATTTCCAGGCTGGGATGCCATTGCCGGATGCCCCAGGTCCAGGGGGTAATTCATACCACACATGTCGCCATGTGTGCACTGGGGCATCAGGGAGTGCCCTTCATTAACAGAGAGGGGTACCACTCCCTGAATGTTCAGCTCATGTGCGACCACCACCTCCGGATCATGCTTCTCAGGGAGCGTGCTCGACAGCTGCATCATGGGACACTCAATTCCAGCATCTTTGTGGACCATCCCAGGATGAGGGGTTCGCTCTTGGTGGATAAAGTCCTGGCCGATGGCGCAAGTGCAGAGGCCGGAGACCGAGGCAGAGACCTGATATACCAAGGCAAAAGTTGCCACTGTGCTGTCTTTGAGTGGTGCATCGGATGGCTGAAAATGCCTGAACCGCTCGGATGGTGCACTGTTGTACACACTCCAGAGAGTCGCCCATTTTCTTGGTGGTCTGTTGTGCCCTCCAAAACCTGGCATAATAGGAGGGTGACATGATGGAGGAGGAGAAGGAAGGACCTGCGGCCTCATCTGAGTAGGAGGAGCTGGACCAGGAGAGGATAGTGAACGAGCGCGGGGAGGAACCACAAAAGGAGCCGGAGGGTGGAGGACAGGCAACGACAAGGGTCCTTGTGTCCAGAAGACCAGTGGGACCTTCATCCTCGTCCTCTTCTCATAGGATGGGGCTTTGTCCGTCAGCTCACCCTTCCCCTCCATTGCCCCTCCTTCCCCCCATTCCCCCCATAATTGGAAAAAATGAATTGGGTACTCTAAATTTTATTTAAAAAAATAAATAAATGAGAAATGGTGAAAGAAGACCTCTTGGTGGCAATGAGGTCAATAGTTGAGGCCAGAGTTGGACCCCATAAAGGAGGCAATGGACAGAGTGGAGCAGAGACTGGGGGCCAAAGAGGCAATGGTGCAGGACCTGGAAAAGGCTGCTGTGGATCGGGGGAGCGGATCGTCTTGCTCGTAGCTGAGGTGACAAAGTCGGCAATGATTCAGAAGGAAAGAAAGGTAGATGACCAGGAATACAGGTCCCATCGGCAGAACCTACTGATCATCGGGCTCCCGGAGGGCACAGAGGGGAGGGGCACAACAGAATTTGTGGCTCAGAAAGCTTGTCGGGGAGGAGAGCTTCACCAAACCCCAAGAGGTGGACTGGGCCCACAGGTCACTCCGACAGAGACCCAAGTCAGGGAACCACCAAGGGCCATGATAGTGAGGCCCCAAAGATTCCAGGATAAAGAGCGGGTCCTGAGGTGGGTGAAGTACACGCAGTGTGGAAGTGGGAAGGATATTGGAGCGGACCTGGCCAAGTGGCAAGCCAAATTTAAGGGAACCAAAACCGTGCTGTCCAAGAACACAGTGTGGCTTGGTGTGCTGCACCCGGCAGACTATGGGTCACATACCACAGTAAAGGGGGTCATGACTTCGACATGCCGAACAAGGCAAGCGACTTCACCCATAAGAACGAGTTTGGGAAGAAGCAGTGAGGGCCAAGAATCTCAATGCGGACTTTCATGATCCAGGGGGGTAGGGGTACTGTACTTAGGGCCATGGAGAGGGCGGGGAGGGGGGGGGGGGAATCAGATGTGATGGCTACAAAAGAATCTGTTTCTGGGGGGAGCCACCACACTAGCAGCAAACTGGCGCATAGGAGTAAGAAGGGAAGGGGGAGTGTTACGCACCTCATAGGAGGGAGGGATCACCGGGAAGGAGGGGGGCATAAAGCAATAATCCAGGGAGGACATGGGGCAAGAGGCAAGGGAAGTGAGGGGGAAGGCAATGGGGGATGGAAGTAATGGTGAAGCGGGGAAAGGGAAGGGAGAACCGCATGGGCATAAGAGAGCGTGGAAGTCGGGGGTTGGGAGGGGGGAAGGGAAGTGAGGGAGGGTAGAATGCTGGTTACAACAGGTACGTGGAGGTGGCTGGAAAGAAGAAGGTGATGGCAGTCATCTTGGATGGCACACGATTCTCCTGACCAATTCTCCTGATCGTCCACCTTCACCTTCAACTCCTTACAGGCCGCTCCCATCATCGCCATCTCTGCCTCCAACTCCACAATCTGATCGCTGTGATCTGCTACCGCCCTTTCCACCACACGGATTGCCGCACCGTGCGATTCCAGGGGCTTCTCCACCAGCTCCAAAGCCCCATGAAGAGGGGCTACTGCTCCCTCAACGGCCTTGGACCTCTTGCATCTCCTGCTAAAACTGCCAGAGTTCCCCCTTGATCAAAACCATCAACTGCTCCATAGGCAATGGGACGATGACAATGCTCCCGACCCCATCATGCCTTCTGTAACTATTCAGATCCTCCACCGCTGGACCCACCGCCTTATTCGATTTGTGCCGGGTGTGGTAACCCGCTGACATTCCACTTCAGAGGAGAATTGCACAACCTCCAACAAAAGTGCCCATTAACCGGGCAGAAAGGGCCAAAACCAAAGCCTCCAAGCAGGAGCCACCTTGTGAGTGACTGATCAGCTCATGGCCACCACCGGAAGCCTGATGTTTCCATTTGTGAGCAAGAATAAAAGAAGGGGCCATAGATATCAGATAGTGAGAATGAACCCAGAGATAATTAAGGTTAAACTTCCCTACACCGTCAGTGACTAGAATATGAAACTCTCTGTCACAAGGAGCGATTTGTACAAATATCATGGATGTACTTCAGGGAAAGCTAGCTAAAGAAATGCAACATAACGCATTACGATACAGTGTGTTGATAGAGTTATCAACTGGGAGGAGGCTCATTTGGAGCATTAACACCAACATGGATCTAATGGACTGAATGATTTTTGTGCTGTAAATACGCAAGATGTAGTTTTATGTCATACGGGCCAGAAAGTGCCGAATTAAATTCCCAACCTGTGCTGAATTTGTTGAACTCAATAGTGAGCAGTGATGATAGGTCTCAGCATCCCTGGTATGGGGAGGAGCTGATGAACATGCCGCTTCCTGATCACTATCTGATGATCCTCCCTGGACAGTACACAATTCTGGAGGCAGGGGGTCAGGGTCAGAGGGAAGGAGAGGGCAAGGGCGGGGTGCAATCCAGGGTCAATCTGAGACCCAGGGCCAGGGTCAAGTTAAGGCTTGGTTCCAAGTTCACCCAACCCCATGATTGTCAGTGTTTGTGACTGAAATCATTCCAGGAGGCACAGAATGAAAGGCCAAACTGGTTTATTTTAAACTGAAAGTAAAGCCGTTACCGCAGCAACAAAACAAATGTCCCAGCCTAAGACTATCAGAAAGGGCCGCCCCGGGTCTGGGAGCTACATTTAAAGCTCCAGCTAGTGTACCCCAGCTGGGCGGGTATCTGCCTGCTCACCAGGGAACTCATATTGTACAAATCCCATGTGGAGGTCATTTAGTGGTTTCCTCGCGGTCCTCGTGAGGATTATCACAGTAACCGAGGCTTCCTCATGAATAAAGGCTCATGGTGAAGGGTCAGACAGAGGAACTGTGATCCAGCAAAACTCAAGGCTGTTGTGTTCTATAGCTCCGCTGATCATGAAGAAATGCATAGAACATGCCTGTTTAGTTGTAACAAGTATTTATTATTAAACACGTGGGCAGGTAACCAACAAATCTACAGACAATGATATCAAAGTTCCTTGAGAGCTTCTGTGAGATGCGACCGTCCTGCTGTCCGTCCCGCTACCAACTGCCACCTCTCGTCAGTCACCTGATCTATATCTGGCTCCGTGTATATCTGGCTCCACCTACTGGCAGGAGGTCATAATTGTCAATACATGTACTGATGATCAGCTTTATACATTTGTACAGTTATCTACAGATATGCATATATGCATATTGTTATATTACTTGAAGTAATATATGTTACGAGACGTTCTTAACTTTGATGATGATGAATACTCAAAGTCGTCCCGTGATCACAAATAATTTATTGTGTAACTCATCAATTAACTTGAGTGTTTGATTCTTCAATACTTTTACGAGCTATTAAATTAAACAAGATGGAATTAGATTAAACTATGAATATTATACTTGCACTCTGAGCTAACTCTACACTTCTGTTCTCTAGTCACAACACACCCGAAGAGAGTGGGAAAACAGGTTGAGCTTGTATTTATACCCCCCGTGTTGCCTTCTGGTGATCATTTGACTGTACTCACTACACATTAACCCTTTAAGTGTATACATATACAGAGACCACTACACATATCAGCACATCCCCCTTCCTTTGGGGAAAAGAGTATTCACAAACACATTTTCTGGACATTCAGTTACAAGTTCAGTCTATCAGACTTTTGCTTTATTCTGTCGACCTTCTAAGCAATGGCTGAGTTGGTGAGCCTTCATCAACTGCTGACCTTTCCCCTGGCATCACAGTGGATGCATAATTAACCCCAGGCTGTGCTAGACAGTCTGTGTCTATCTCCAGTTTGGGATTACACCCAGACTTGTCTACTGGGTTAAGAACAAAAGATTGTTGTACTATGAGCAGCTCGTCGGTTCCGGCACATAAGTGAGCCATCCTCGGGAAACACCATATATGAGTGTGGACCTACTTGTCGAACAACCTTTGCTAGCTTCACCCATCCTTTGCCATTGGGGTCCTCGATTCTGACAGTGTCCTTTATCTGCAAGGGACGGAGTGCCCTGTCAGGCCTATTGTCTGCTTTTGTTTCTGAAGAACCAGCTTCCTCTTGAGCCGTCGATTGACTGTGGAAGCCACCTTGGAGGGCAGGGTTGTTTGCAACAGCAGCTGTGCTGGTGACAGGCTATTTACCAGTGGGGCTGAGCAGCAACTGAGTAATGGCAGATACATGTCTTCCGGCTGTCCAGGGCCATTGTCAGTAGCTGCTTCACTATGTGTATGCCCTTCTCCGCCTTCCCATTCGATTGGGATAGAGTTGGCTCGAGGGAATGTGTCTGAAGTCATACTGGCGAGAAAACTCAGTCCATTCATGATTACTGAAGCATTGACCATTGTCCGACATGACAATAGATGGTATGCCATGTCGGGTAAAGATCGCTTTGACCTGCTGAATTACACAACAAGCTGTCGAATTGGACAACTGCGCCACCTCTGGGTAATTGGAGAAGTTGTCGATTACAACCAGGCAGTCACTTCCATGAAAGTGGAACAAGTCCATACCGACTTTCTGCCATGGACTGGCAACAATGTCTTCCACATATATTGGTTCCTTGCTCTGATTTTGCAGTGAAATTTCTGACAGGTATCACATTGATCAACCATACCTGCTATGTCCTGCGTAATGCCTGGCCATTATATTGCCTCCCGGGCCCTGCGCTTGCATTTTTCAATTCCCAGGTGCCCTTGGTGAAGTTTCTTCAGCACGAGCGGCCTGAGCGAATGCGGGATGACGATTACGTGTTGCTGTCAGAGAAGATCATTCTCTGCTGAGCTGAGCTCGGCAAGAACATTATAGTACGCAGAGCACCAACAACACCAACTCCCGATACTTCCAGCTGCACAGGGGCACCAAACAAGGATGCCCACTGTCCCCGCTGCTGTTTGCTCCAGCAATCGAGCCACTAGCAATTGCTCTCAGAGCAGCAAAAAGCTGGAGGGGGATCCGAAGAGGAGGCAGAGAGCACAGAGTCTCACTCTATGCAGATGACCTGCTCCTCTACATTTTGGACCCACAAAGCAGCATGGACGGAATCATCGCGCTCCTGAAAGAGTTTGGCGCCTTCTCGGGCTACAAACTCAACATGAGCAAAAGCAAGATCTTCCCGGTACACCCACAACGGGGGGGGGCAGCCCTAACAGGACTGCCGCTTAAACAAGCCCGGCACAAATTCCGCTACCTGGGGATCCAAATAGCCCAAGACTGGAAAGGGATCCACAAATGGAACCTCACCAGTCTGACAGAGGAAGTAAAAAAGGACCTGCAAAGATGGAACACACTCCCTCTCCCCCTTGCGGGGAGAGTCCAGACGATTAAAATGAACGTACTGCCCAGGTACCTCTTCCTACTTAGATTCATTCCGATCGGCATCTCCAAGGTCTTTTTCAAAGCACTAGACAAACTAATCATGGAGTTCGTATGGCGTGGGCGGGGAGAATGCTTGGATTCCAAAGAAGGTCCTGCAAAAAACAAAATCCAGGGTGGGGCTAGCCCTCCCAAATCTACAATTGTACCACTGGGTGGCGACGGCCGAGCGAATAAGGGGATGGATCAAGGAGCCAGAAGCCGAGTGGGTGAGCACGGAAGAGGCCTCTTGCATGGGGACCTCCCTCCGGGCCCTCGCCACGGAGACACTCCCATCCTCACCCAAAATACACTCCAGCAGCCCGGTGGTGATAGCCACCCTCCAGTCCTGGAACCAACTATGGCAGCAATTTGGCCTGACCAAAATGTTGGACAAAGCTCCCACCTGCAACAACCATAGGTTCACACCAGTGCTGACTGACGGCACCTTTAAAAAGTGGGGACAGGATGGGGGGGACACTGACAGTCAGGGACCGATACACGGACGGCAGGATGGCAACACTGGACGAACTGACAGTGAAATTCCAGCTAGCCAGGGGGACGAGCTAAGGTACCTGCAACTCAAAAACTTCCTACGAAATGAGACAAGGACGTACCCACAACCGCCACAACAGACATTACTGGAAGAGTTACTGGACGCAAGCATCCTAGATAAAGGGAAATATAGCGACATGTATGACCGACTGGTAGAAAGGGCCGACACAATCCTGGGGATTGAAATAGAGCGGGGACTCTGGAGCGAAGCACTGCATAGCGTCAACTCCACCTCCACATGGGCAAGGCTCAGCCTGACGCAACTAAAAGTGGTACATAGAACCCACTTAACAAGAACCCGTATGAGTAGGTTCTTCCCGGAGGTGAAGGATAGATGTGAACGGTGCCAAGGAGGCCCGGCCAACCACGCCCACATGTTCTGGTCTTGCCCCAGACTTGCGGGGTACTGGACAGCCTTCTTCGAGGCAATGTCCAAAGTGGTGGAGATGAGGGTGGAGCCATGCCCGAAAGTGGCGGTCTTCGGGGTATCAGACCAGCCAGATCTATTCCTGGGGAGGAGGGCGGACGCCCTTTCCTTTGCCTCCCTGATCGCCCGCCTTAGAAGCCTGTTCAGCTGGCGGTCAGCAGCACCACCCAAAGCTGCAGACTGGCTGTGCGACCTCTCGGAATCTCTCCAAATGGAGAAAATCAAATTCTCCATCCAAGGGTGTGGTGAATGTATTCACCTAAGTAGGAACTGTCTGTATAGTGCTGTGACCTATGACCTGGAAATGATAATACGGTCTACTTCCAGGTAGTGTGCTGGAACCCCGGTGGGCTCTGCCTCTGGCTCCGCCCTCCCCGGGGCGATATATAGGCCGGCCACCTGTGGGTGGCACTCATTTGTACAGCAGACACTGGCAGGCGAGTTCCTGGATAATAAAGCCTTATATTCACTCGTTCTCACAGTCTCGCAGTGAATTGACGGTATAACAGAGGGTCAGACGACGGCTTCCACAGAACGTGGGAGCCATTCACCCAATTGTTCCGGGATTTGTTTGTGGCCCAAGAACAAGCAGAAGAATAGCCAGGTAGCCACGAATCAGGGGAAAGTAGCCAAGGCATGAGAGGGAGGGATAGACAGGGGGGGGGGGGGGGGGGGGAGACGATGACAGCTAAACCTAAGGGGAAAGAAAGGCGAACCACAGGAGAAGGGGAGGGGGAGGGGGGAAGGGGGCAGAAGTGGGGGAGGGGGGGAAGAGTGAGGAGACAGGGAACAATAGAGGGGAACTAGAGAGGTGGGGGGGAGGCAGGGGAATGATAGCTGGAGGCAGGGCATGAGAAACAATAACAAACTTGGCATCTACAGGGATAGAGAGCAAGGAAAATCCGGGCGAACGATGGGACAAACGGCTGAAGCGGAGGTGAGCGCGAGACGACAACGGCAGTAAAATCCATCCGGGAGAAGCAAGTGACAACACCAACACCAGACCCATTCACGTACTGCCCCCTGTAATTGTTTCTCCGGCACCCAAATGTATATCTACCTCCCCAGTCTCCACGCTCCCCCCCCCCCCCCCCCCACCCCCCCCCCCCAACAAACAGGTGCCTACTTATGTGTTAAAAATAATATTGCCAATTGTACAGAGTTGATACTGTTGAGTTCGTGCATAAGACCTTACCAGTCATTTTATTTTATTTTATTTTTTTGGTATGTTTGTATGCGCTCTTCTCTTCTATATTTATATATATATCTATATCTTATTCTGCGTACATAACAGTAAATATACTTTGTTCAAAAACCCATTAAAAAACATTTCAAAAAAAATAAAATAGTACGCAGAGCCTTTCGGCCAACCTTCTTTCAGACGTCTGCTGACCTTTTGAAGTACTGGAACCTTGCCCGTTTCTGCCCTGATCAGTCTTGACTTTTCGTCGGAGATCGGCAGTGACGCAGCCACCAGGTCGACATGTAGCTGAATTTCGTCAGCCCCTGGACAGACCTCATCGATGGCCTCAGCTCTCGAGAGTGTGTCAGCGACAGCCAGAAACCTGCCTGGTGTGTTGATCAGGTTAAAGTCATATCACTGAAGTTTCATCATGAGTCGTTGTATCCTCGGGGACATCTGACAGAAGTTCGACATCTGGCAGACACCCTGCGATGCATCCAGCTCACTGAAACATGTTGCTCCAGCCGTTTCGCACGCAATTTCCTCCCTCTTTGGGCTAAGGTGGTGATACCTTTTATTCACCTGAGGAAGGAGCAGTCCTCCGAAAGCTAATGATTCGAAACAAACCTGTTGGACTTGAACCTTCATGTTGTAAGACTTCTTACTGTGCTCACCCCAGTCCAACGCCGGCATCTCCACATCATGGTTACCTTTTAATGTTCATGTTAAGATCCTTGGGGTCCATACAAATTCTTAGGTCTCCATTCTGTTTCTTTACACATACCATGGAGTTGACCCAGTCAGTGGCTCTTCTATGCATCTAATGACCCAGGGCTGTCATTTGCTGCAATTCAGCTTTGAGCTTCTCCCTCAGTGGATCAGGCAGCTGTCTGGGTGCATGCACAACCGACCTCCCATCCTCCTTTAGCTGTATGCGGTAAGTGAAGGGTAGGGTGTCAAACCCTTGAAACACTCCTGGATGTGCCTTTAGGATCGACTCCACTGAGATGTGTCGGCGGGGTGTGATGCACACTGCGGTATACATCCTCTTGACGAGCCCGAGCTCTTCACATGCCTGCACCCCAATGAGCGATTCATGCTCTGTCTCCACCACGGAGAATAGTATTCAGCGCGTTACCTTCCTGACGGTGACATCAAGCTCGCATTCTCCCAAAGCTGGGATCCGATGACCATTGTCGTCCTTCAGAAGGATGCCTCCCAGAGTGATGTGAGGTTTTCGGAGCAGGCTCGAAGGGCCAGATGGCCTACACCTGCTCCTCGTTGATATGTTCTTGACCTTTAGCCGCTGCACCACCAAGAACGGGATCAGGTTGACCCTTGCTCCCATGTCGAGTTTGCAACCCTTGGCCGTTCCATTGATCATTATCGGGATTGTCCACCTCTCCTCAATAGCTGCTACAGTCACATCATTGTAACTGCAGACTGGAAGCGTCACTTCTATGTTTCGGCCGGTGGACCAATTTGAGTCACTATTCAAAACCATATTCATATCTGCTCGGTTGTTGTCTCCTTTGTCCTTGTCCAGACTCTGCTTTTCTGTGCGGATAACTGAGCACCGGCAGGCAAAGTGACCCGTTCTGTCACACTTGTGACAATATTTTTAAAAGCAGGGCATCGCCACGGCAAGTGTCTGTTGCCACATTTTTGGCACAAAATGGCAGATGGGGCTTGTTGTCCAAAATGACCACTCGCACCCAGATCACATTTTTTGTGAGGCTACGTAACGGTGTGCTCAAAATGGCCAACCGCTCTGATATGATGTTTCTTTCCAAATTGCATCACAGTACTTATGGCACCAGCATCACCCCCAAGATTGGCGGTAAAGTTTTCTGAGCTGAAGGCCCCAATCCGCTGCGCAGATAGCTCACTTACCTGGTATATTCTGATGGTGGTGTTCAACGCAAGGTTGCCTTCCCTCAACAATCGTTCTCATAACCCAACATCCTAAATCCCCAAAACAATTTGGTCATGGATCATTGAAGACTGCAACTGTCCAAAATTGCACGACTGGGCCTTTAATCTTAAATCCATCGTAAAGTTATCAAACGATTCCTTATCTTAGCACGGGAACGGAACAAGTTCCTTTGAAATGTCTCATTTTTGTCTAGGAGAACAACTTAGATCGAAGCACTCAATCACTTCATCGTAACTCCATTCTTCGCTATCAAAACCGATGGAAGTATGTAGTTCAAGTGCTTGAGGACCTGCTACCGATAGCAGCAACACAATGCACCTTGCATCAGGCACGGGTTCAAACTGCTGTTTAAAAACACGCCAGTTTTTGTCCAGATTACCCAAGACTTGAAGTTGGTGGGGTGCCTTCAAACCATCAATCTCACACTTCACCATCTTGCCTTGAATTGAGTCACAAATCCGTAGTTCACCAGGTTGGCAGAGACATTGTGTGTTCAGATTCACCTATTCTTCAGCGTGGATTGTCTTGTCTGCAGTTACCTTCAGTTATTCAGCATTCCTGGTACCATGTTGTGCCCGATGGCTTCCCTGATCATGAAGACATGCATAGAACATGTGTGTTTAGCTATCACAAGTATTTATAATTAAACACATGTGCAGGTAACCAACAAATCTATGGACAGACAATGATATCTAAGTTCCTTGAGAGCTTCTGTGAGATGCGACCATCCTGCTGACCATCCTGTTACCAACTGCCGCCTCTCATCAGTCACCTGATCTATATCTGGCTCCATGTATATCTGGCTCCACCTACTGGCAGGAGGTCATAACTGTCAATACATGTACTCGATGATCAGCTTTATACATTTGTACACTATATACAGTTATATACAGATTGCATATCACCACAGTGCCACAGTGACAGCCGAGGAAGTGAAGAGAGAAAAACTAAACACATTAATATCAGCAGCAAGGGAATGGAAAAGACGGTGAAGGGAGCTTCAGTATTCAGTGCAAACTGAGATTGTACTGCAGAAAGCATTTGTTGATTTGTATCACAAGCTTATCTCTCACTTCCACCTGGAAAACCATCAGACTTGTCGCTTGGATACTATTGTGAAAAATATTGCTATCTTCCCCATTCCTCCCAGGAAAATGGCAGTGACGTTGCCTCCAAATGACTCCTCCCAAGTCTCTGTATAAACATTATTACAATACTTGTGTTTCTATAAATAGGACTGCGTTGATCCCCTGTGGAATGTTGCCCCAGCTTCTCCTGATAAGATTGGATGTATTTCCTGCTGTTTTGGAAAAGCAAATTCCTGTTTCATTTTTGAATGCTGAAAGAAATCTGATGGTTTTCCAGGTGGAAGAGGGATCAGTTTGTGGCATAGAAACATAGAAAATAGGAGCAGGAGGAGGCCATTCGGCCCTTTGAGCCCGCTCTGCCATTCATTCTGATCATGGCTGATCATCCAACTCAATAGCCTAATCCCGCTTTCCCCCCCATTTCCGTTGATCCACTTCACCCTAAGTGCTAGATCTAACTGCTTCTTAAAAACATACAATGTTTTGGCCTCAACTACTTCCTGTGGTAACACATTCCACAGGCCGACCACTCTCTGGGTATAAATCATGAAGACCCAGGTTAGCTAGCAGTCAACCAACAAAGCCAATACCCCCAGCATAAAGAGAGCTTGCCCTCAGCCAGAACCCTGTGCATGCACCCCTCAACTCTCCCACAGCCCTTTGTTACTGGATTCCAGTTGCCCAACCTTCGCTGCTGCCTGACCCAGACTCTATCTTCCTGCTCTCCCATCAACTGGAGAAGGTGGGAGTGACAGGTTGCAGAGTTGGGCATGTTGAGCACGGGTGCTTTGGTTTGGTTTGGCGCTGGGGTCCCGGCTTTATTGAGGAGTTTAAATTCTTTTTAAAAAATAAATTTAGAGTACAGAATTATTTTGTTTTTCCAATTAAGGGTCAATTTAGCGTGGCCAATCCACCTCGCCTGCACATTTTTGGGTTGTGGGGGTGAGACCCACGCAGACACGGGGAGAACGTGCAAACTCCACACAGACAGTGACCTGGGGACAGGATTGATAGGGGTTTAAATTCTTGAGGTAGGAGTTTACTGTGGAGATCTAGTGCTGGTGTGGTGCTTTTAGTGGGAGGATTTAATTGTTTTGGTGGAAGGTAATGAGAGGGTTAAACTGGTGAAGTGGGCCTGTAATTGTTGAGGTGGGGGTTTATTGAGAGGATTTAAATGCTGAGGTTGGGGTGCGCGAACAAAAAAAGGGGAAGGAGCAGCCCACTCAGCCCATCGAGTCTGCTCTCCCATTCAATATAAGCATGGCTGATCTTGGGCTTCAAGTCTGTTTTCCCACCTAATTCTCCGAGAGACTCAAATGCTGTCGATCCTACAGCTTTAAATCTATTCAATGATGGAACATCCACAACCCTCTGGTGTAGAGAATTCCAAAGATTCACAACCCTTTGAGTGAAATAATTTCTCCTTATCTCAGTCTGAAACTATCGTCCCTCTTATCCTGGTACTGTGCCCCCCTGTTTTAGATTCCTCGACCAGATACAATCTCTCAGCAGCCACCTTGTCAAACCTCTTCAGAATCCTGTAGGTTTTAATGCGATTTCCCCTCATTCCTTTAAACTCCAGAGAACATCAGCCCAATTTACTCAGCCTCTCATCGTAGAACAACCCCATCATCCCGGGGCCAATTTTGTGAATCTTCACTCCAACTCACTCCAATGCATCTTCACTCCAATGCAAGAATAGCCTTCCTTAAATGTGGAGACCAGATCCGCAGCCTCGTTTTCCTGGTTGCCCTTGCCGGCAGCCGGATTCTCCGTTCCTGCCATTCCCGCCAAATGCCAATTTTATTTATATAGAATATAGAATTTACAGTGCAGAAGGAGGCCATTTGGCCCATCGAGTCTGCACCGGCTCTTGGAAAGAGCACCCTACCCAAGGTCAACACCTCCACCCTATCCCCATAACCCAGTAACCCTACCCAACACTAAGGGCAATTTTGGACACTAAGGGCAATTTATCATGGCCAATCCACCTAACCTGCACATCTTTGGACTGTGGGAGGAAACCGGAGCACCCGGAGGAAACTCACGCAGACACGGGGAGGATGTGCAGACTCCACACAGACAGTGACCCAAGCCGGAATCGAACCTGGGACCCTGGAGCTGTGAAGCAATTGTGCTATCCACAATGCTACCGTGCTGCCGGGAAACCCGCAGGCGTGGGTGGGCTGCTGGTGCAATGGAGAACCCTGCTGCTGTTGAATCCTGCCTAGTATTCCAGATATGGCCTCACCAAAATCCTGTACAATTGCAACAAAACATCTTTACTCCTGTACTTACAATGAAGGCCAACATGCTATTTGCCTTCAGTCATAGCTTTGCCTATACCAGTCTTCCAAATAAAACGCCTTTTAGCAGTATGGAAAAAGCCCCTGTTGCTGCTTACAATACACACGTCCAAGTCCGGGGACCTATGGAGATACTGACCCAGGTTGGAGCACAGGTTTTAAGCTCCTGCTGTGCATTTCCTACTGGGCGAGCTACTGCCCGCTTAATATGGGAATTCATATTCCACAAAGCCCACGGGGAGATCGAGCGGTGATCCCCTGGCGTGGATTCTCCGCTGCCCACCGCTGGTAGCGGGTTTCCCAATCCGATGGGGAATAGAGCATCGGCTTAAGAACAGGATCAGTGCCAATCCTGTTCCGATGATCCAGTCTCCCGCTAGCAGCAGCGAGCTACACACTCAACACAGGTGGGAAGATGCAGATGGGTCATTTTCACCCATTTGCACCTGGTTAACAGGCCGAAAACCTGAATTTCCAGGCCCTTGTGATGCCCCAGGCCCTCTTAGCCAGGATTCACATGGGCATGGACTGGTGCAGGTATTTTCAAACATGGATCTGACGCAGTGGACCCGGCAAAGGATCAAAGGGGTCAGTGCAAAACAGAGGTGTCTCCTCCCCCCCACAATGGAAATCCTGCTTTCTGCTGTGACAAATAGGAAGTAAAAGGACTTAACTGCTTTCTATGTGGTGAGGAGCTATCAATCATAGCAAGAGTGGCAATAAACATTGTGGTTAGCATCAAAGCAGGGTAATGGAGATGCATTCAAGCGTGAAGAGAAAGCTAGATCAACAATCCACCAAACACCTGTTTCTGGAGTGATAAAACTGCCAATCACTGGCTAATACAATGTTTTTAAAAATGTTTTTATTGAGTTTTGTACGTAATATAAATACAGGTATATACATGGCAAAGCAAAATACAAAGGATCTAGGAAACATGTAACAGGAAAGGGGGTCTTTCCCACTCTTTTTTCTATTTTCTCTTTCTTTTTACAGAATATCAAACTAGGGGGAGGGGCACCTAGGTGGTGCTCCCTAATGCTATTTACATTTTTCGGTGCAGTTGCCTGGACTTCGGCCATTGTTCGTTTCTCCTTCTCGCCCTTCAGTACTTTCTCTCGGTGTGCTGTGGTTGTTGCAGCCATTATCCTCCCCTGTGCTCTCCCCCCCCCCCCCTGTTTGTGTTCTCTTATCACTTCCCTCTTCTGGCTCCCCTCTTTTGTTCTCCCTCCCCCCCCCCCCCCCCCCTCCCCTCAGCTAATACAGTGTATTGCTGTGTGAAAGTGAAAGGGCAATCTGTATTTTGATGGCTTTGAAAGGATTTCAAGCCTATTGAAGTGTACTGGATTTTCAAGGAAGCCTCTGACACTTGTAACAGCTGCTGCTTTAAACACTTTTGTTTTAGGCAGCAGATGCTAAGAATGGGTAAGTGAAAGAACAACGATTTTTCACCCTACTGCCTGGACTGCTCTTCAGTTTTCAGGAAGGGCGTGCTGTGGGAAGGTGACCCGTTATTCCTGTGGTGGTGGGGAGAGGATGCCCCTAACTGTCAGCGGAGGAAGGGGCAGGATTTGCAATGTGGGGGGGGCCAGCTGCCGGATCCCTTCAAAATGACCGGCCCGATACCAGGATTCTAACAGAATCCCATGAGCTCTCTACCATGTATAGATTTGCAGGAAAAAGGAGAGGGAATCGCATCTTGGCGCTTCTCTTAGTGCCAGCGGAGACCAGGGGCAAGTCTCAGCGGTAAGTACACTTAGTCTCCAGAATGGAGAATCCTGCCCCTGTGTCCTTCATGGCCACCATAAAATCCCTCTCCCTGAAGTCCATTTCTCCCTCAGTACTCCCGCGGTGAGGAGATAATTTCTGCCACATTGCAATCGGTCTGAGGTCTGCTGAGGGTAGTACTGGATCTGGAGGTGTGGACCAAACCGGAGACTTCCGCTTCCGGAGGGACTGTCGAAGAGTAACTCTTCGGTGACTGCTTCAGTCGGAACATCTGCTTCCTCTGCTTCCATCTCAGAATCCGAGTCCTCATTGTCAGGGGAGACGGATGCAGGGTTCTTTTTTGACTGTTGCCCAGCACTAGCTGCGGCCACCTCTGTGGCCGGGAGTAATCTTGTACAGGGACGAACTCCCTACTTCTGAGATGGTCCAGATGTTCCCCCACAACCTTATCCTGGACCGTCACTTTGTAGCATTCAAGTCCTGTTTTCTCCAATATGACTTCAGGGACCCAGCTGAAGCTATCTCCGAAGCTTCTCACATAGAGCAGATTACCTGTTGTGAATATTCTTTCGGATCTTGCAGATTTATAATTTATTTTCCGGTTCTCTTGTTTCAGGTCCTGTTTTCTCCACTATGACTTCAGGGACCCAGATGTAGCTATCTCCAAAGTTTCTCATGTAGAGCACATTACCTGACTATTCTTGCAGATCTTGCAGATTTAAAATTTATGTTCCAGTTCTCTTGTTGTGACTCCAGGTTTGGGAATAGTCGTCTTGGTCTTGTAAGAAGCCGCCGTCCTGGTAACAGTTCCGCAGAGGCGATTTCTGTTGTTGTGTGAGGAATGGTCCTATAGTTGAATAAAACCAATTTGATCTCGATGGATGCAGCCGGTTGTTTTATCACGCCGATTTTTAAAGTCTGCACCGTCCGTTCCACCAGCTCAATTGACAAAGAACAAAGAAAAGTACAGCACAGGAACAGGCCCTTCGGCCCTCCAAGCCCGTGCCGACCATGCTGCACGACTAAACTACAATCTTCTACACTTCCTGGGTCCGTATCCCTCTATTCCCATCCTATTCACGTATTTGTCATAAATGCCCCTTAAATGTCACTATCGCCCCTGCTTCCTCCACCTCCTCCGACAGCGAGCTCCAGGCACCCACTACCCTGTGTAAAAAACTTGCCTCGTACATCTACTCTAAACCTTGCCCCTCGCACCTTAAAGCTATGCCCCCGAGTAATTGACCCCTCTACCCCGGGGAAAAGCCTCTGACTATCCACTCTGTCTATGCCCCTCATAATTTTGTAGACCTCTATCAGATCGCCCCTCAACCTCCGTTGTTCCAGTGAGAACAAACCAAGTTTATTCAACCGCTCCACATAGCTAATACCCTCCATACCAGGCAACATCCTGGTAAATCTCTTCTGCACCCTCTCTAAAGCCTCCACATCTTTCTGGTAGTGTGGCGACTAGAATTGAACACTATACTCCAAGTGTGGCCTAACTAAGGTTCTATACAGCTACAACATGACTTGCCAATTCCTATACTCAATGCCTCGGCCAATGAAGGCAAGCATGCCGTATGCCTTCTTGACTACCTTCTCCACCTGTGTTGCCCTTTCAGTGACTTGTGGACCTGTCCACCTAGATCTCTCTGACTTTCAATACTCTTGAGGGTTCTACCATTCACTGTATATTCCCGACCTGCATTAGACCTTCCAAAATGCATTACCTCACATTTGTCCGGATTAAACTCCATCTGCCATCTCTCCACCCAAGTCTCCAAACAATCTAAATCCTGCTGTATCCTCTGACAGTCCTCATCGCTATCCGCAATTCCACCAACCTTTGTGTCGTCTGCAAACTTACTAATCAGACCAGTTACATTTTCCTCCAAATCATTTATATATACTAGGAACAGCAAAGGTCCCAGCACTGATCCCTGCGGAACACCACTAGTCACAGCCGTCCAATTAGAAAAGCATCCTTCCATTGCTACTCTCTGCCTTCTATGACCTAGCCAGTTCTGTATCCACCTTGCCAGCTCAGCCCTGATCCCGTGTGACTTCACCTTTTGTACCAGTCTACCATGAGGAACCTTGTCAAAGGCCTTACTGAAGTCCATATAGACAACATCCACTGCCCTACATGCATTAATCATCTTTGTAACGTCTTTGAAAAACTCTATCAAGTTAATGAGACACGACCTCCCCTTCACAAAACCATACTGCCTCTAGCTAATACGTCCATTTGCTTCCAAATGGGAGTAGATCCTGTCTCGAAGAATTCTCTCCAGTAATTTCCCTACCACTGACATAAGGCTCACTGGCCTGTAGTTCCCTGGATTATCCTTGCTACCCTTCTTAAACGAAGGAACAACATTGGCTATTCTCCAGTCCTCCAGGACATCACCTGAAGACAGTGAGGATCCAAAGATTTCTGTCAAGGCCTCAGCAATTTCCTCTCTAGCTTCCTTCAATATTCTGGGGTAGATCCCATCAGGCCCTTGGGACTTATCTACCTTAATATTTTTCAAGACACCCAACACCTCGTCTTTTTGGATCTCAATGTGACCCAGGCTATCTACACACCCTTCTCCAGACTCAACATCCACCAATTCCTTCTATTTGGTGAGTACTGATACAAAATATTCATTTAGTACCTCGCCTATTTCCTCTGGCTCCACACATAGATTCCCTTGCCTATCCTTCAGTGAGCCAACCCTTTCCTTGGCTACCCTCTTGCTTTTTATGTACGTGTAAAAAGCCTTGGGATTTTCCTTCACCCTATTTGCCAATGACTTTTTGTGCCCCTTCTAGCCCTCCTGACTCCTTGCTTAAGTTCCTTCCTACTTTCCTTATATTGCACACAGGCTTCGTCTGACAATGCCTCCTTTTTCTTTTTGACGAGGCCTACAATATCTCTCGTTACCGAAATTTGCCGTATTTATCCTTCTTCCTCCCAGGAATATGCCGGTCCTGAATTCCTTTCAACTAACGCTTGAAAGTCTCCCACATGTCAGATGTTGATTTACCCTCAAACATCCGTCCCCAATCTAGGTTCTTCAGTTCCCGCCTAATATTGTTATAATTAGCCTTCCCCCAATTTAGCACATTCACCCTAGGACCACTCTTATCCTTGTCCACCAGCACTTTAAAACTTACTGAATTGTGGTCACTGTTCCCGAAATGCTCCCCTACTGAAACTTCTAGCACCTGGTCGTGCCCATTCCCCAATACCAGGTCCAGTACAGCCCCTTCCCTAGTTGGACTGTCTACATGTTGTTTTAAGAAGCCCTCCTGGATGCTCGTTACAAACTCTGCTCCGTCTAAGCCCCTAGCACTAAGTGAGTCCCAGTCAATATTGGGGTTGTTGAAGTCTCCCATCACAACAATCCTGTTGTTTTTACTCTTTTCCAAAACCTGGCTACCTATCTGCACCTCTATCTCCCGCTGGCTGTTGGGAGGCCTGTAGTAAACCCCCAACATGGTGACTGCACCCTTCTTATTCCTTATCTCTGCCCATATAGCCTCACTGCCCTCTGAGGTGTTTTCCCGTAGTACAGCTGTGATATTCTCCTGAACCAGTAGCGCAATTCCGCCACCCCATTTACATCCCCCTCTATCCCGCCTGAAACATCTAAACCTTGGAACGTTTAGCTGCCAGTCCTGTCCTTCCCTCAACCAGGTCTCTGAAATGGCAACAACATCATAGTTCCAAATACTAATCCAAGCTCTAAGTTCATCTGCCTTACCCGTAATACTTCTTGCATTAAAACATATGCACTGCAGGCCACCAGACCCGCTGTGTTCAGCAACACCTCCCTGTCTGCTCTGCCTCGGAGCCATACTGGCCCTATTCCCTAGTTCTCCCTCAATGCTTTTACCTTCTGACCTATTGCTCCCGTGCCGACCCCCCTGCCATACTAGTTTAAACCCTCCCGTTCTGAGACCTCCTGGACCCTGGCACCAGGGAGGCAACATGTCATCCGGCAACAGACGGGCAGCACGGTAGCATTGTGGATAGCACAATTGCTTCACAGCTCCAGGGTCCCAGGTTCGATTCCGGCTTGGGTCACTGTCTGTGCGGAGTCTGCACATCCTCCCCTTGTGTGTGTGGGTTTCCTCCGGGTGCTCCAGTTTCCTCCCACAGTCCAAAGATGTGCAGGTTAGGTGGATTGGCCATGTTAAATTGCCCTTAGTGTCCAAAATTGCCCTTAGTGTTGGGTGGGGTTACTGGGTTATGGGGATAGGGTGGAGGTGTTGACCTTGGGTGGGGTGCTCTTTCCAAGAGCTGGTGCAGACTCGATGGGCCGATGGCCTCCTTCTGCACTGTAAATTCTATGATAATTTATGATCCTGGAGTCTCTTTCACGTCCACAGAAGCGCCTACCTGTGCCCCTGTCTATAGAGTCCCCTATGACTATAGCTCTTCTGCGCTTTGACCCTTCCTTCTGAACATCAGAGCCAGCCGTGGTGCCACTGCTCTGGCTGCTGCTGTTTTCCCCTGATAGGCGATCCCCCCGACAGTATCCAAAGTGGTATACCTGTTCGAGAGGGGGACAACCACAGGGGATTCCTGCACTGACTACCTGCCCTTTCTGGTGGTCACCCATTTCTCTGCCTGCAACTTGGGTGTGACCACATTTATATAACTGCTATCTATGATGCTTTCCACCACCTGCATGCTCCTAAGTGCATCCAACTGCTGCTGCAACCGAACCATGCGGTCTGTGAGGAGCTCCAGTTGGGTGCACTTTCTGCAGATGAAGCCATCCGGGATGCTGGAAGCCTCCCGGACCTGCCATATCTCACAGTCAGAGCACTGCACCCCTCTAATTGACATTGCATCAATTAATTAGTAAATTACATTTTTTAATTTAAAAAAAAGTTACTGTTAACTATATGTTTTCTAGCACTAGATTTCTACTATATATGTGAAAGCTAAATACAGTACTCTCCGATCTCTGGCTTAGATACCCCTCTAAATTATAATTAAGTAATTATGTTTAATTAGTTTAACAATGCTTAATTTTTTTAATTTAGTGTAGATTCCCAACCAGCCAACCAGGTCACAGCCTTTCTGTGATGTCACTTCAGTTCCCCCCCCCCCTCCCCCCCACACACACACACACAATTTGAAAAGGTAATAAAAGTAAAAATGAGTAAAAATCACTTACTTACCTTCCGAGGGTCTCAGATGCTCTCTGGTTACAGGCCAGAAGAAAGAGAAAGAACAAAACAGTAGGGGAAAAGCACCTTCTCCCACTCTGCACCAGATTACCTCACTGCACCAAATTACCAAGTTGCAATTCCCACTCTGGATGTGTCTCTCTGACTTGTGCAAAGTTTGGCAATGGGTGATAAGGTGCTGTTCTAATGTGTCTGATGCCATTGGATTGGATGAAGCTTTGGAACACAGAACTAGTGAAGACAGTGCTTTTGTCGAAAACCAGGACTTCTGATATGTTATGTCTGAAAAAGCTCTGTCATAGTTTCTCAATCCTAGCTTGGGAAGTCATGGAGCTCATGCGGTGTATCGCAAACCATTTGGAATGCGCATCAACCAGGATTAAAAACATGGAACCCATAAAAGCCCAACACTCCCACCCATGGCCTGCCTGACTATTCCCATGGTTGTAAGAGGCTGAAGGTGGAAATTTCTGATTCTCCTGACATGCATCACACTGCTTGACCATGTCCATAATGTCTGAGTTGAAGCCAGGCTACCAGACATAGCATTATTATTTTGGATACCCAGGGTGGCCATTTTGTAATTCCATTAGTATTGGGCACTGTCCTCGATGGGGGGGGGGCAACTACCTAAACCCCCAAAGTTCACCCGAGGCTCAGTGAGTTCATCGTTCCTGGTTAGGTCAGGTTTTATTTCTTTAGGAGTTTGCTCTCAGACCCCACCGTGTCGGACTCTTTTATGTCCAGGTCTTAATATATAGGCCCTTGTGCGTGTTGATTGTCACATATTTGTGGAAAGGCTCGCCTAATTCGCGTAGAAGATAGGCGTGACTCGTAACTAACTTAGTGAATATCTGGCCATCAGTTTTCTTAGTGAGTCGGTCTTCTACTCGTGGCATAGGATAGCTCTCTAGTTTTGAAAACCGATTGACTGTAAGCTAACAATCTTCACAGAAACCGACGAATTGCCCGGTTTGAGGACGGGGATGACATGCGCTGCCCACTCTGCGATGTGCATGGCTCTTATTATACTTAGAATTTCCAGGCTCTCAAGATTGGTCTTTACCTTTTACAACAGGGAGTATGGAACCTGACTTGCTTAAAATATTTAGGCACAGCATCGGAAGTAAGGAACTTGTTAAATCCTTGTTCCTGTTCCATGCTTCATTTAGAAAAAATTCTCTGCTGTGACATTGTAGGTTTTGTTTCAAACTGCGGACTTTGGTCAAACTGAAAACACCCCTGGTCTAACGGATTGGCCCAGGCCACTCCCTTGATGCTCTGTGGCACAGACCGTGATATCATGCTTTTTAAAAAATAAATTTATAATACCCAGTTATTTTTTCCAATTAAGGGGAAAGTTAGCGTGGCCAATCCACCTACCCTGTACATCTTTGGGATGTGGAGGTGAAACTGACTCAGACACAGGGAGAATGTGCAAACCCCACACGGACAGTGACCCGGGGGAGGGATCGAACCCGAGTCCTCAGCGACTTAGACAGCAGTGCTAACCACTGTGCCACCGTGCTGCCTTTACCAGGATGTCATGTTGATGCACTTGACAAGCAGCCTGTAAACTCGTTTGAAACCCAGGCCTTTGATGGATTTTCAATTGAGTTTGATGGAGCCTTTCAGAAAGTTCTGAAGCAGAAAAAGCAAGCTTCATTTTGTCTCAGTTCTGTGACATCCTAGGAAGCTACACACAGTCAGTCTGGGCACTCACTAGCAGCTCTCGGCCACGCGATTTGAATGCTTCCAGTCAGCATGGGGAATAAACTTCTGCCTTAATGTCTCCAGCCAGGTCGTGAAAGTACAAAACTCTGAAAGGACTGGCGATTTAAATGCTTCCAGCCAGCCTGATTAAGAACTGTGATTCCAGAGCTCCAAACTCTCTCTCACCCGTTGGGCTCTTCCTATGAGTTCAAGATAAAGTCCTTTCCCTCTCGGAGGTCGGTTTAACCTGTGGAAGTTCCACTGGAAGCAATCTTGATCTACAGAAATGGCAGACAGCTGGTCAGTGTCTGGAGTGGATGGATAACCTTCATTTCCATTCTCAGGTAGAGAATTCGAAAATTGTCCCAGTGAGAGAGACTGAAAGTCAATCTGGTGGAGGCCTTTCAGTACTGAGCCGACCTCAGAGGGGGAATTCTTAGTGTGAAGACACCAATTGTTTAAAGTGACTTACCAGAGAACATTCAACAGCCTGTAGGTTCTGGTTGAAGGTTTCGGGGAATAATTAGATTAGCAGACCATTGTTCCCTTCTTACCATTATATATTCATCTTTTTCCCAGCAATAAATATTTTTTTAAATGTTTTACTTCTAAATCAGGTGCCTGTAACTCGTTGGAGCAGTCAAGGATTAATGATCTTGGTAAAATACACAAATTATTGGTTAATTCACTTGTGTTGGGACTCTGGGGTCCGTGGGGCTGGAATTGACTGCGCACTCGCCAAGGTGTCGTAACACAGGGGCGACATAAAGTTTGGCTTTGGCTCATCTCATGTTTCCAAGGCCTTCCTGGAAGACTTCAGGGTATTTGCTGATTACTTCATATAGTCCCCCATGCTCAGCCTGAAGATCTCCAATCAGTTCAGCCTGATCCGTTGGAGCCAATCACTTCTCATTAGGCTTGGTCCTTGCTCTCTCACAATGATGAGGGGGGTTGGGCTGATTGCTACCTATAGGTCACCGGGGCCATTATGCGCTTAATCTGCAAAGATCCCCCGTGCAGGTGGCTAGCCCGGTCTGGTGTCCTGTAAACCCCAGGGTTGGATACCAGTTTGTCTGCTCCCCAATGATAAAGAACGGAGCCCGGAGCTCTCGAATTCACCTCCATTTCTAATGGATCACCAGTTACCAGCAGTTCTAGCATTATCGGGATGACCTTAGCCGTGAGGATACAGTTTAGTTGCATTGTCTCAGCTTCAGGAAGTGGCTTTACCTGCCTGCTATGGGCCTGTGCTGGCCTTGGTTTCTTGCCTGAGTAACAGGCTATTGTCAATTCCTATAACGTTGCCTTGGCTGTGCCCTTTTACAGTGCTGGCAATAGTCCATTGTCTGACATTTGTAACCTTCCGGAGCAAGTTCCCTAGCATCCTTAAGACTATCATATTTTCTTGACTTTCGTGGGAAATAATAATCTTTATTGTCGCAAGTAGGCTTACATCAACACTGCAATGAAGTTACTGTGAAAAGCCCCGAGTCGCCACATTCCGGCACCTGTTCGGGTACACAGAGGGAGAAATCAGAATGTCCAAATTACCTAATAGCACGTCTTTCGGAACTTGTGGGAGGAAACCGCAGCAGCCGGTGGAAACCCACGCAGACAGCATTATTGCTTCACAGTGTCAGGGTCCCAGGTGCCATGAGCTGATGTCTGATTTCACACAAGTGCCTTCAATTCAGGAATGGTAACTTTTTCATGAGCCCCCCCCCCGCCCCCCCTAACCTGAGGATATTGCTGCCTGATGCCCCTTGTAGTTCTTGAACCCTTTTTCTGCAATTTTCAGTGATAGAGCTATCTCATTGTGTTTTTTAAAATCCAGATTCGGCTCTGCCAGTAACCTTTTTTGAGTTGTCACTTTGTTTATTCCGCATACCAATCTGTCTCGCAACATTTTGGTAAGGGATGGGCCGAATTTGGCAGATTTTAGTTCTTCAGTTGCTCCAACACTTCTCTGCTGATATTAATTTCCTTAAATCCCTCATTCTTTTTAGCTCCCAGAATACTATTTCTGGTATGGAACTTGTGTCATCTACTCTGAAGACAGGCACAAAATATTTGTTCAATGCCTCTGTCATTTCTTCATTACACATGATAATTTCTCCTGTCTCTGTTCCCGAGGGACCAGGGTTTACTTTAGCTACTCTCTTCCTTTTTATACACGTATAAAAGCTCTTAAAACCACTTTTTATATTTCTGGTTAGTTTACTCTTGTGTTCTATTTTTTTCATTTTTTATCATCTATTTAGCTGTCCTTTGGTGGTTCTAAAATGCCCCCAATCCTCAGACCTGCTACTGTTTGTTGCAACGTTGTAAGCCTTTTAAAATCTAATGCTTTCTTTAATTTTCCTAGTGAGCCTCAGATGTATCCTTCCTGCTGAGATTTTGTTTTTCAATGTTGTTGAACACTTTGAATTGTTTCTTTCGATGTTTCCCAGTCTTTATCGAGGGTAATTATTGATGTGGCTGGGTTTCGCTGGCTCCCCTTTGTCAGCTTATGATGGGGGAGCAGATCCCAGTGACAATCAGTTTCATCAATGGAATTTATACGCGCACCGATGTCTGCTGGACACTCTGTAAATATTAACACCATTGAGAGTTTAAAGCTTAGGGAATACAACCAACACAAAATCCAGAGTGGAGCCGTAATAGGCGGATAGTGTTTCCTTCAAGCAAGCATCCTCCAGTAACTCCTATGCCAACTAGGCCCAAACATATAAACCCATATCTTTCTGCTGCCTATCAGCCTACCCGTCATGAGGGGCACTTCAGATGCTATTCTACCCTGCACCTCCTGAAACCATAACTTGCCTGTGGAACAAACAAAGAAAATAATTGTTCAGCGTTTACACTGCTGCCTATGTTTAACTGTAAAAAGTCTTACAACACCAGGTTAAAGTCCAGCAGGTTTCTTTGGAATCACGAGCTTTCAGAGCATAGCTCCTTCATCAGGTGAGTAGGTTTAACTGAGCCAGAAGAGAGCAGATTCCTTCCCTATTCAAATTCCGATTTAAAGCTGCTTTTCCACAACTCTTGTGCCATCATCTCTCCATGCACGGGTCACACCCCTGTCAAAGAGCTATTTGGAATTATTAAAGTGCCTATTAACAAAGTAAAACGTTCCAACAAATAACATCAAACAAAACTGGCCAGTGAACTTTATAATGAGGTATTAGGCAGGTGACCGACTTTAAAAGGCGGATTTTGAGATGAATTGAGGGTGCAAATAAAAATACATTTGTATGATTTTTAGTAGAAACAGGGTAGCTAAAAAGGCATAATAATAATCGCTCATTGTCACAAGTATGGTATTTCTCCCTCCGTGTACCCAAACAGGTGCCGAAAGCTTATTGTCCCAGCTATGGCAGTGGAGTCGGATACTTTAGGAACTTTCAAGCGGTTATTGGATAGGCATATGGAGTGCACTAGAATGATTGGGAGTAGGCTGATTTGATTCTGGTTTCAGACTAGTTCGGCACAACATCGTGGGCCGAAGGCCTGTACTGTGCTGTACAGTTCTATGTTCTCTATGTTCTAGGCTTCAATGAAGTTACTGTGAAAAGCCCTTAGTCGCCACATTCCGGCGCCTGTTTGGGGAGGCCGGTACGGGAATTGAACCCGCGCTGCTGGCCTTCTTCTGCATTACAAGCCAGCTGTTTAGCCCACTGTGCTAAACCAGCCCCTAGGTGTAGCAGCCTTGGCCAAAGATAATATCATAGCCCTTGAATGAAATGCAGCTCCAGAATTGAATCTATATGATTGGAAGTGAGAAGCAGGATGGTGTGGTGACCTTGTTGGGTATTTATTATAGACCTCCAAATAGTTGAGAAGTAGAAGTGAACATTTGTGGGCAAATTATGGAAATCTGCAGGACAAGTAGGGTTTTGAACGGTGGGGGTTTCAATTACCACAAGCTCGACCACGAAAAGGATAGAATGTGGGTCACATCAAGGGAGAAATTCCTGCAGTGTGTACAGGAGAACATTCTGGAACAGTACATTTCCAGTTCTACCAAGGAGCAAGCTGTGCTGGATCTGGTCCTAGGAAATGAGGCAGGCCAGGTGGAGATCGTGAGAGTGGAGGAAAAGTTGGGAAATAGTGATCAAAATACAATAAGGTTCAATATTAAGTTGGAAAAGGATAAAAATCAGTCACGGATTAAGGTCCCAGACTGGAAAAGGTTGATTGGAAACACATTTTGGTAGATAAAATAGTGATGGAAAATGGGAGACTTTAAAAGGAGAGATGAATAGGGTGTAAGCTAGGTACATACACAAGAGAAATAAAAACGGGGTATCCAAAGCTCGAGTACCTTGGATGACTAAGGCTATTGAGGAAAAAATAAGGAAGAAAAAGGAGGTGAATGATACATGTTAGATTAATAATAGCAATAGAAATCATGAAGCGTATCTCAAATTCAGGAGAGGCTCAGGCTGAAATAAAGGAAGCTAAGAGGAAGCATGAGGAAAGAATGGCAGGTTGCGCTAAAACAAAGAGTAACATGTTCTTCAATCATATTAATAGTAAAGATTATTGAAGGATAAAGTGCGGCCCCATAGGGACAAGCAGAGTAAGCTGATCACTGAAGCAGAGGGTTATAATAGTGGTACTAAATGAGTACTTTGCTTCTGCCTTTACCAAAGTAGAAGATGGTGACAATAGTCCAGTTGAAAATCTGGGTGTTGAGCAACTGAGTATTATAGTGATAGATAAAGAAGAGGTAATAACAATAATCTTTATTGTCACAAGTCGGCTTACATTAACACTGCAATGAAGTTACTGTGAAAAGTCCCTAGTTGCCACATTCCGGCACCTGTTTGGGTACACGGAGGGAGACTTCAGAATGTCCAAATTACCTAACTGCACGTCTTTTGGGACTGTGGGAGGAAACCGAGCACCCGGAGGAAATCCACGCAGACACAGGGAGAACGTGCAGACTCCGCATAGACAGTGACTCAAGCCGGGAATCAAACCCGAGTCCTAGATGCTGTGAAGCAACAGTGCTAACCACTGTGATACTGTGCTGCCCATTATTCTCTTTCCACTAATTGGTAAGTCAGTGACTGCGAGTTACAATTTCAAGATGGTCAACAAAAGAGTGAAGAGTCACACACCAGTTTTCTGTTTAAGCCTGACACTTTGCCAAGTTCTGGTAAGGCCCATCGTATTTGACTAATTTATTCGAGCTCTTTGGGAAAGTAACTAATAACGTGGATAAAGGAAAGCCTGTGGGTGTGCTTTACTTAGATTTCTAGAAGGCATTTGACAAGGTGCCACAGCAAAGGTTAATACACAAAATAAGATCTCACCGTGTAGGTGGTAACGTATTTGCAGGGATAGAGGATTGGTTAGTGAACAGGAAACAAAGAGTAGGCATAAATGAGTAATTTTCAGGATATAACAAGTGGAGTGCCACAGGGTCAGCATTGGAACCTCAACTATTTACAATTTATATCAATGGGTTTGATGAAGGGACCAAATGTATAGTTGCTAAATTTGCTTATAACACAAAAATAGGGAGGGAACTAAGCTGTGAAGAGGGCAGAAGAAGTTTGCAAGAGGACATAGGTAGGTTAAGTATGGGAAAGGTTTGGCAGATGGAGTATAATGTAGGAAAATGTGAACTTTCATGGAAAGAATAGAAAAACAACATATGATCTAATTGGAGAGAGATTGCAGAATTCTGAGATACAGAAGAATGTGGGTGTCCTGGTATATAAATCACAAAAAGTCAGTCTGCAGGTTTAGGAAGACAAGTGGAATGATTTTTTTTATTGCAAGGGAAATGGTAAGTAGGGACACTTTACTACAGTTGTACAGGGGCACTGGTGAGATCACATCTGGAGCACTGTGTACAGTTTTGGTCTCCTTATTTACGAAGGGACATAATTGCATTAGAAAGAGTTTGAGAAAGTTGGTGCACCTGATTATTGGGATGCAGGAGTTAGCTATGATGAAAGGCTGAACATGTTCGGCCTGTATCCATTTGAATTTAGAACAATGAGAGGTGATTATTTTGAAACATCTAAAATTCTAGGGGACTTGATGGGTTGGATGCTGAATGGATGTTTCTTCATGTGAGAGAGACCAGAACTAGGGGACATTGTTTCAAAACAAGGGATCTCTCACTGAAGACATTGATGAGTTGTGAGTCAGTGGGTTTCTCTTCCCCAGACAGGTCGAGGCAGGGCCAGTGAATGCCCTTAGGGCAGAGATAGATAGATTCTTGATTAACAAGAGAATCAAATGGTATCGAGGGAAGGCAGGATAGTGACTCTGAGGCCACAATTAGATCAGTCTTGGTCTTATTGAATGGAAGCTCGAGGAACTGCCTTCTCCTGCTCCTAATTCATATGCTAGGTGCATGTTCATGTGAAGGCAGTTTAGAGGAAGGTATTTCAGAGTTTCGGGACTTAAGCAGCGAAGGTCAGGACCAACAACAAATGCATGATAGAAGTGGAGAATATGCAAGAATATGCATGAGGCCAGAAGTGGAGGAATATCTCGATAAACATTTCTCAGGCCAACAGCTTAAAATTGATTGAATAATAAAGGAGGAAATGAATGATGTAACTTTCATTGATGGTTGTGACTGGTTTTGTCCGACAGCAGGGGTTCTGCAGCTTCTGTTTATTGTCAATACAAAGCAACGTGGAAGTCAGGCTCATAAAACAAAGCAGAGGTTGGTTTACAGCAAAAGATAGCAGCTCTGAGTCAAAGGCAATTTACAAATCATGTGTCCGACTCTGTTCCTGCAAGCACTGATAAAGAGCCGTCTCTGAGTCATTTCCTCTCAACTAAGGCAGGCGAACTGACACTCAGGCTGAATTGCCATAAATAACTCACATGACAAAACCAAGTGGTCTGGCATTCACAGAAAGCTACTGCATGGCAGATTGGGCACAAATTCAAAAGAAATTTACTGTTCCCACACTGCATATCATAGAATCACATCATCCCCAAATTGTTACAGGGCCGAGAGGCCATTCAGCCCATCATCTTGGGTCACTGTCTGTGCGGAGTCTGCGCGTTCTCCCCGTGTGTGCGTGGGTTTCCTCCGGGTGCTCCGGTTTCCTCCCACAGTCCAAAGATGTGCAGGTTAGGTGGATTGGCCATGATAAATTGCCTTTGTGTCCAAAATTGCCCTTAGTGTTGGGTGGGGTCACTGGGTTATGGGGATAGGGTGGAGGTGTTGACCTTGGGTAGGGTGCTCTTTCCAAGAGCCGGTGCAGACTCGATGGGCCGAATGGCCTCCTTCTGTACTGTAAATTCTTGAAAAACAAAATCTATCCGAATGAGGAATCCACTTTGTGCTATGCTCCTGCCTCCTCCCTGTAATCCTGTACATTCTTCCTTTGCAGCTAATTGTCTAATTTCCTGTTGAATACTTAAAAAAAAAAATTTGTGTACCCAATTAATTTTTTCCAATGAAGGGGCAATTTAGCGTGGCCAATCCACCTACCCTGCACATCTTTGGGATGTGGGGGTGAAACCCATGCAAACACGGGGAGAATGTGCAAACTCCACACAGACAGTGACCCAGAGCCGGGATCGAACCTGGGACCTCGGCGCCGTGAGGCTGCAGGGCTAACCCACTGTGCCACCGTGCTGCCCCCCTGTTGAATACTTTGATCAAATCTGCCACTCTCAGGCAGTGCATTCTGGAACTTGACCACTTGCAGTGTGTAAAACTTTTCCTCGTGCCAATTTTGCTTCTTTTAAATCTGTGCCTTCTCATTTTCGATCCTTTCATGAACATGAACAGTTTTGTCCTATCTACTCTGCCCAGCCCCCTCGGCACGATTTTACGCCGGTGTCTCTGTCAGCGAGAATGGCGGCGTGGGTGCAAAATCTCAGGAGATTTGGAAAATGAGATTCTTGCTGACGAGATCTTGTTTCCCAATTTTCCTTGCTCTTTGCTGGTGACATAGTCATAGAATCATATAGTACAGAAAAGGCCATTCGGCCCATCACCTCTGCATTGACCTAACTATTCTGATCCAATTTTCCAGCACTTGGCCCATAGCCTTGTATGCCCTGGGATCGCAAGTGCTCATCTAAATACTTCTTAAATGTTATGAGGGTCTCTGTCTCCACCAGCCTTTCAGGCAGCGAGTTCCAAACTCCCACCACCCTCTGGCTAAAAAGGTTTTTCCTCACATCCCCTCTAAACCTCCTGCCCCTTAACTTAAATCAATGAATTGTCTATGAGGGGTCATTGGCCCCTCTACCAAGGGGAAAAGTTTGTTTCTGTCAACTCTATCTATACCCCTCATAATTTTATAATCTCAATCATATCCCCCCCTCAGGCTCCTCTGCTCCAAGGAAAACAACCCCAGTCTATCCAATCTCTCTTCATTACTAAAACTCTCCAGCTCAGGCAACAGAACAAAGTTCAAAAGCTGTATGAGAATCTCATTTCACTGCTTTTACATATATTTTAATATGATTAGTGATGCTCGATCAATAACTCTATAAGTGAGATTGGATGACAATTGAAGGCTTTATTGGACTAGATGTTTCCCTCAGCAGCGCAGGTACAGAATGCAGCTGCTAGGAGACACAGGCTCTTATACTCCGTCTTACTGGGCGGAACCAGCAGGCAGGCTTCACCAATGATCTTCATGTCTCAGGTACCTCCCACACCAATGGTCTTACAGCCTCAACCTAGGTACCGTAATACCCCTAATACAGACTATCACATTCACCCCCTGTTAAAAAAAGAGTCCGGCGGGGGTGGTGGTCTCGAGCCATACAGTGGTTACGGTGATACCCGTCGGTGGTACAGTGTTTTGCCTTATTACATGTCACAACTATTTACAGTATTTATTTTACATGTACATATCAGAATGAAGCAATTAGTCGATCGGGGGCCCTGGTCGTCCTTTGTGAATGTCGCAGTTTCGGAGGTGATGCAGGCGCCGGCTCCGGCATCCGTGACTCCGGGAGCGTGGCTTCGGCTTCTTCAGTAGCTTCAGCACCCTTGGGTGGGAGCAGTGGAAGAACCGATCCACCTGGAAAGGGGGCAGTCGTGGGGTGCGCCGGTGGGAGGAAGGGTGGGGGTGTGGGTGGGGATCCAGCGGCCGGCAGGTATCGTATGGAGACCGTATCCTGCTGGCCGTCGGGGTAGGCCACGTAGGCGTACTGAGGGTTAGCGTGAAGGAGGTGGACCCTCTCTACCAATGGGTCCGACTTGTGCGTCCGCACGTGTTTGCGGAGCAGAATGGGTCCGAGGTCCCGGAGGAGGACTTCCTAGGGAAGACAAGGACATGTTCATGAGGTGTTTCGTTTGTCGTGGTACACAGCAGTGATCGGATGGAGCGGAGTGCATCGAGAAGGACCTCCTGCCAGCGGGAGACTGGGAGATTCCTGGACCGTAGGGCCAGTAGGACGGTCTTCCAGACCGTTCCGTTCTCCCTCTCTACCTGTCCGTTTCCCCGGGGGTTATAACTGGTCATCCTGATCGAGGCGATGCCCTTGCTGAGCAGGAATTGACGCAGTTCGGCGCTTATGAAGGAGGACCTCCTATCGCTGTGTAAGTAGGCGGGGAAACCGAACAGGGTAAAGATACTGTGGAGGGCTTTTATGATGGTGGCTGCGGTCATGTCAGGGCAGGGGATGGCGAATGGGAACAGGGAGTATTCGTCAATCACGTTCAGGAAGTACGTGTTGCGGTCGGTGGAGGGGAGGGGCCCTTTGAAGTCCATACTGAGGTGTTCAAAGGGACAGGAAGCCTTTATCAGGTGCGCTTTCCCTGGCCTGTAGAATTGCGGCTTGCACTCCCCGCAGATTTGGCAGTTCCTGGTGGCGGTCCTGACCTCCTCGAGGGAGTTGGGCAGGTTGCGGGTCTTGATAAAATGGAAGAATCGAGTGACCCCCGGGTGGCAGAGGTCCTCATGGAGGATCCGGAGTCGGTCCACTTGTGCCATTGGCACATGTGCCGCGAGATAGGGCATCAAGAGGCACGTTTAGCTTCCCGGGGAGATACAGGATCTCATAGTTCTAGGTGGAGAGTTCGATCCTCCACTGTAAGATCTTATCGTTCTTTATCTTGCCCCGCTGTGCATTATCGAACATGAAAGCTACCGACTGTTGGTCAATGAGGAGAGTGAATCTCCCGTCGGCCAGGTAATGCCTCCAGTGCCGCACAGCTTCTACTATGGCCTGGGCCTCCTTTTCAACGGAGGAATGATGGATTTCTGAAGCATGTAGGGTGCGTGAGAAGAAGGCCACGGGCCTGCCCGCTTGGTTGAGGGTGGCTGCCAGAGCTACGTCGGATGCGTCGCTCTCGACTTGGAAGGGGAGGGATTCGTCGATTGCGTGCATCGTGGCCTTTGCGATGTCCGCCTTTATGCGGCTGAAGGCCTGGCGGGCCTCTGCCGACAGGGGGAAAACCGAGGATTGGATTAGTGGCCGGGCCTTGTCCGCATAATTAGGGACCCACTGGACGTAATATGAAAAAAATCCCAGGCAGCGTTTCAGGGCCTTGGAGCAGTATGGAGGAATTTGCGGAGGTTGGTGTCGTGGTCCTGCTGATCGTTGCCGCAGATGGTGACATTGTCAAGGTACGGAAACGTGGCCCACAAACCGTACCGGTCAACCATTCGGTCCATCTCCCATTGGAAGACCGAGACTGCATTTGTGACACCGAAGGGAACCCTTAAGAAGTGGTATAGCCGCCCATCTGCTTCGAATGCAGTGTACCTGCGGTCGTCCGGGCGGATGGGGAGCTGGTGGAAGGTGGATTTGAGGTCCACCGTGGAAAAGACCTTGTATTGTGCAATCTGATTGACCAAATCAGATATGCGGGGGAGAGGGTACTCGTCGAGCTGCGTATACCTGTTGATGGTCTGACTATAATCGATGACCATCCTGTGCTTCTCCCCGGTCTTTACAACCACTACTTGAGCTCTCCAGGGACTGTTGCGAGCCTCGATAATACCTTCCTTCAGTAGCCGCTGGACTTCCGACCTAATAAAGATCTGGTCCTGGGCACTGTACCGTCTGCTCCTGGTGGCGACGGGTTTGCAATCCGGGGTGAGGTTCGCAAAAAGGGAAGGCGGGTCGACCTTGAGGGTCGCGAGGCTGCAGACAGTGAGGGGGGTATAAGGCCGCCGAATTTAAAAGTTAAGCTCTGGAAGTTGCATTGGAAGTCCAATCCCAGGATGGTGGCAGCGCAGAGGTGAGGGAGGACGTAAAGTCGGAAATTTTTTAATTCTCTTCCCTGGACCGTGAGGTTCGCTACGCAGAACCCCTTGACCTCTACAGCGTGAGACCCGAAGGCCGGGGAGATTCTTTGGTTAACTGGGTGTCTGGGAAGAGAACAGCACCTTACCGTGTTGGGGTGTATGAAGCTCTCTGTGCTCCCGGAGTCGATCAGGCAGGATGTTTTGCGCCCGTTGATGAGCACGGTCGTCGATGCGGTCGAGAGTGTTCAGGGCCGAGACTGGTCCAGGGTTACGGAGGCGAGTCGTGGTACAAATTGGAGATTTTCCTCGGGCGGTTTGTGGTCACCGAATCGGGGTCCTGAGACTCCAGCCAAGATGCGGTGCCCACGGGTCGTGCATGGCTGGGCTGGGGGTGGGCAAGATAGTGGCGCCCACGCATCGCACGTTTTCTCTGGGGAACAAGAAACGGCGCTCGGGACCCGCACATGGCCCTTGGAAAGAGTTGTGGTGGCGGCCCCGGTTCGCCCCCGGAGACAGCGGCGACCGCCCAGGCCTGGCATACTGCCACAAAATGACCCTTTTTCCCACAACCTTTGCAGGTGGAGGAGCGGGCCGGGCAGCGCTGCCGGGGGTGCTTGGCTTGCCCGCAAAAATAACAGCAGGGCCCCCCGGGGTTGCCTGGTAGCCGCACGACACAAGCTTGTGGGGGGGAATGGGGGATGCATTGGGCTCGGGAGACACAGACTCTTATACTCAGCCTTACTGGGCGGAACCAGCAGGCAGACTTCACCAATGATCCTCATGTCTCAAGTACCTCCCACACCAATGGTCTGACAGCCTCAACCTAGGTACTGTAATACCCCAATACAGACTACACCAATTTTTACGGCTATACATGGTGCCATTTTTAAAGGCGACTCTGATCTCTGTGGATTTGTCACGCTTTCGAAACAGCCCCACCCTCCACAGTGACAGAGTAAACTTCGCCCAAGGAATTTATTTTCAGAGAAAAGATGTGTACGCACTGAGATGGGTTCACTCAGTGACACACCGGGATTCACTCAGTGACACACCGGGATTCACTCAGTGACACACCGGGGTTCACACAGAGACACACCGGGGTTCACTCAGTGACACACCTGGGTTCACTCAGTGACACACCTGTGTTCACTCAGCCACACACCGGGGTTCACTCAGCGACACACCGGGGTTCACTCAGTGACACACCTGTGTTCACTCAGCCACACACCGGGGTTCACTCAGCGACACACCTGGTTTCACTCAGTGACACACCTGTGTTCACTCAGCCACACACCGGGATTCACTCAGCGACACACTGGGGTTCACTCAGCGACACACCGGGGTTCACTCAGCGACACACCGGGGTTCACTCAGTGACACACCTGGGTTCACTCAGTGACACACTGGCGTTCACTCAGCTACACAACGGGGTTCACTCAGTGACACACTGGGTTCACTCAGCGACACACCGGGGTTCACTCAGATACACAAGGGGGTTCACTCAGTGACACACCGGGGTTCGGTCAGCACACACACGGGTTTACTCAGTGACACACCGGGGTTCACTCAGCTACACACCGGGGTTCAGTCAGGCACACACCGGGGTTCACTCAGCGACAAATTGGGGTTCACTCATCGACACGCCGGGGTTTGCTCAGTCACACACCGGGATTCACTCAGTCACACACTGGGGTTCACTCAGTGACACACCGGGGTTCACTCAGTCACACACCGGGATTCACTCAGTGACACACCGGGGTTCACTCAGTGACACACCGGGGTTCACTCAGTGACACACCGGGGTTCACTCAGTCACACACAGGGGTTCACTCAGTCACACACCGGGATTCACTCGGTGACACACCGGGGTTCACTCGGTGACACACCGGGGTTCACTCAGTGACACACCGGGGTTCACTCAGTCACACACAGGGGTTCACCCAGATACACAACGGGGTTCACTCAGTGACACACCGGGGTTCACTCAGTGACACACCGGGGTTCACTCAGTCACACACAGGGGTTCACTCAGATACACAAGGGGGTTCACTCAGTGACACACCGGGGATCGGTCAGCACACACACGGGTTCACTCAGTAACACACCCGGGTTCACTCAGCTACACACCGGGGTTCAGTCAGGCACACACCCGGGTTCACTCAGCTACACACCGGGGTTCAGTCAGTGACACACCGGGGTTCACTCAGCGACAAATTGGGGTACACTCAGCGACACGCCGGGGTTTGCTCAGTCACACACTGGGGTTCACTCAGTGACACACAGGGGTTCACTCAGCGACACACCGGGATTCACTCAGTCACACACAGGGGTTCACTCAGCGACACACCGAGGTTCACTCAGTGACACACTGGGGTTCACTCAGTCACACACTGGGGTTCACTCAGCGACACACCGGGATTCACTCAGTCACACACTGGGGTTCACTCAGTCACACACTGGGGTTCACTCAGCGACACACAGGGGTTCACTCAGATACACAAGGGGGTTCACTCAGTGACACACCGGGGATCGGTCAGCACACACACGGGTTCACTCAGTAACACACCCGGGTTCACTCAGCTACACACCGGGGTTCAGTCAGGCACACACCGGGGTTCACTCAGCGACAAATTGGGGTTCACTCAGCGACACGCCGGGGTTTGCTCAGTCACACACTGGGGTTCACTCAGTGACACACAGGGGTTCACTCAGCGACACACCGGGATTCACTCAGTCACACACTGGGGTTCACTCAGCGACACACCGGGATTCACTCAGTCACACACTGGGGTTCACTCAGTCACACACTGGGGTTTACTCAGCGACACACCGGGATTCACTCAGTCACACACTGGGGTTCACTCAGTCACACACTGGGGTTCACTCAGCGACACACCGGGATTCACTCAGTGACAGACCGGGATTCACTCAGTGACACACCGGGGTTCACACCATGACACACTGGGGTTCACTCAGCGATGCACCGGGGTTCACTCAGTGACACACTGGGGTTCACTCAGTGACACACTGGGGTTCACTCAGTCACACACCAGGGTTCACTCAGCGACACACCGGGGTTCACTCAGCGACACACTGGTGTTCACTCAGCGACACACCGGGGTTCACTCAGTGACACATCGGGATTCACTCAGTGACACACCGGGGTTCACTCAGCGACACACTGGTGTTCACTCAGCGACACACCGGGGTTCACTCAGCGACACAGCGGTGTTCACTCAGTCACACACCGGGGTTCACTCAGCGACACACCGGGGTTCACTCAGTCACACACCGGGGTTCACTCAGTCACACACTGGGGTTCACTCAGCGACACACCGGGATTCACTCAGTCACACACTGGGGTTCACTCAGCGACACACCGGGGTTCACTCAGTCACACACAGGGGTTCACTCAGCGACACACCGGGGTTCACTCAGCAACACACCGGGATTCACTCAGATACACAACGGGTTTCACTCAGTGACACATCCGGGAATCACTCAGTGACACACCGGGTTTCACTCAGATACACAACGGGGTTCACTCAGCAACACACCGGGATTCACTCAGTGACACACCGGGTTTCACTCAGATACACAACGGGGTTCACTCAGTGACACACCGGGATTCACTCAGTGACACACCGGGTTTCATTCAGCGACACGCCGGGGTTCGCTCAGCGACACACCGGGATTCACTCAGCGACACACCGGGGTTCACTGAGTGACACACCGGGGTTCACACCATGACACACTGGGGTTCACTGAGTGACACACCGGGGTTCACTCAGTGACACAGACTGGCGTTCACTCAGCTGCACAACGGGGTTCACTCAGTGACACACCGGGGTTCACTCAGTGACACACCGGGATTCACTCAGTGACACACCGGGGTTCACTCAGCGACAAATTGGGGTACACTCAGCGACACGCCGGGGTTTGCTCAGTCACACACTGGGGTTCACTCAGTGACACACAGGGGTTCACTCAGCGACACACCGGGATTCACTCAGTCACACACAGGGGTTCACTCAGCGACACACCGAGGTTCACTCAGTGACACACTGGGGTTCACTCAGTCACACACTGGGGTTCACTCAGCGACACACCGGGATTCACTCAGTCACACACTGGGGTTCACTCAGTCACACACTGGGGTTCACTCAGCGACACACAGGGGTTCACTCAGATACACAAGGGGGTTCACTCAGTGACACACCGGGGATCGGTCAGCACACACACGGGTTCACTCAGTAACACACCCGGGTTCACTCAGCTACACACCGGGGTTCAGTCAGGCACACACCGGGGTTCACTCAGCGACAAATTGGGGTTCACTCAGCGACACGCCGGGGTTTGCTCAGTCACACACTGGGGTTCACTCAGTGACACACAGGGGTTCACTCAGCGACACACCGGAATTCACTCAGTCACACACTGGGGTTCACTCAGCGACACACCGGGATTCACTCAGTCACACACTGGGGTTCACTCAGTCACACACTGGGGTTCACTCAGCGACACACCGGGATTCACTCAGTCACACACTGGGGTTCACTCAGTCACACACTGGGGTTCACTCAGCGACACACCGGGATTCACTCAGTGACAGACCGGGATTCACTCAGTGACACACCGGGGTTCACACCATGACACACTGGGGTTCACTCAGCGATGCACCGGGGTTCACTCAGTGACACACTGGGGTTCACTCAGTGACACACTGGGGTTCACTCAGTCACACACCAGGGTTCACTCAGCGACACACCGGGGTTCACTCAGCGACACACTGGTGTTCACTCAGCGACACACCGGGGTTCACTCAGTGACACATCGGGATTCACTCAGTGACACACCGGGGTTCACTCAGCGACACACTGGTGTTCACTCAGCGACACAGCGGTGTTCACTCAGTCACACACCGGGGTTCACTCAGCGACACACCGGGGTTCACTCAGTCACACACCGGGGTTCACTCAGTCACACACTGGGGTTCACTCAGCGACACACCGGGGTTCAGTCAGTCACACACTGGGGTTCACTCAGCGACACACCGGGGTTCACTCAGTCACACACAGGGGTTCACTCAGCGACACACCGGGGTTCACTCAGCAACACACCGGGATTCACTCAGATACACAACGGGTTTCACTCAGTGACACATCCGGGAATCACTCAGTGACACACCGGGTTTCACTCAGATACACAACGGGGTTCACTCAGCAACACACCGGGATTCACTCAGTGACACACCGGGTTTCACTCAGATACACAACGGGGTTCACTCAGTGACACACCGGGATTCACTCAGTGACACACCGGGTTTCATTCAGCGACACACCGGGGTTCACTCAGCGACACACTGGGGTTAAATCAGCGACACGCCGGGGTTCGCTCAGCGACACACCGGGATTCACTCAGCGACACACCGGGGTTCACTCCGTGACACACCGGGGGTCACACCATGACACACTGGGGTTCACTCAGTGACACACTGGGGTTTACACAGAGACACAACGGGGTTCACTCTGCGACACACCGGGGTTCACTCAGTGACACACCGGGATTCACTCAGCAACACAACGGGGTTCACTCAGTGACACACCGGGATTCACTCAGTGACACACTGGGGTTTACACAGAGACACAACGGGGTTCACTCTGTGACACACCGGGGTTCACTCAGTGACACACCGGGGTTCACTCAGCTACACACCGGGGTTCACTCAGTTACACAACAGGGTTCACTCAGCGACGCACCAGGGTTCACTCAGTCACACACCGTGGTTCACTCAGTCACACACTGGGGTTCACTCAGCGACACACCGGGGTTCACTCAGTCACACACTGGGGTTCACTCAGCGACACACCAGGGTTCACTCAGTCACACACAGGGGTTCACTCAGTGACACACCGGGGTTCACTCAGCGACACACCGGGATTCACTCAGCGACACACCGGGGTTCACTCAGTCACACACCGGGGTTCACTCAGTCACACACTGGGCTTCACACAGTGCCACACCGGGGTTCACTCAGTCACACACTGGGGTTCACTCAGCGACACAACGGGTTTCACTCAGTCACACACAGGGGTTCACTCAGTCACACACTGGCGTTCACTCAGCGACACACCGGGGTTCACTCAGCGACACACCGGGGTTCACTCAGCGAAACACCGGGGTTCACTCAGCGACACACCGGGGTTCACTCAGTGACACACCTGGGTTCACTCAGTGACACACCTGTGTTCACTCAGCCACACACCGGGGTTCACTCAGCGACACACCGGGGTTCACTCAGTGACACACCTGTATTCACTCAGTCACACACCGGGGTTCACTCAGCGACACACCTGGTTTCACTCAGTGATACACCTGTGTTCACTCAGCCACACACCGGGATTCACTCAGCGACACACTGGGGTTCACTCAGCGACACACCGGGGTTCACTCAGCGACACACCGGGGTTCACTCAGTGACACACCTGGGTTCGCTCAGTGACACACTGGCGTTCACTCAGCTACACAACGGGGTTCACTCAGTGACACACCGGGGTTCACTCAGCGACACACCGGGGTTCACTCAGATACACAAGGGGGTTCACTCAGTGACACACCGGGGTTCGGTCAGCACACACACGGGTTTACTCAGTGACACACCGGGGTTCACTCAGCTACACACCGGGGTTCAGTCAGGCACACACCGGGGTTCACTCAGCGACAAATTGGGGTTCACTCAGCGACACGCCGGGGTTTGCTCAGTCACACACCGGGATTCACTCAGTCACACACTGGGGTTCACTCAGTGACACACCGGGGTTCACTCAGTCACACACCGGGATTCACTCAGTGACACACCGGGGTTCACTCAGTGACACACCGGGGTTCACTCAGTGACACACCGGAGTTCACTCAGTCACACACAGGGGTTCACTCAGATACACAACGGGGTTCACTCAGTCACACAACGGGGTTCCCTCAGTCACACACAGGGGTTCACTCAGTCACACACTGGGATTCACTCAGTGACACACCGGGGTTCACTCAGTGACACACCGGGGTTCACTCAGTGACACACCGGGGTTCACTCAGTCACACACAGGGGTTCACCCAGATACACAACGGGGTTCACTCAGTGACACACCGGGGTTCATTCAGTGACACACCGGGGTTCACTCAGTCACACACAGGGGTTCACTCACATACACAAGGGGGTTCACTCAGTGACACACCGGGGATCGGTCAGCACACACACGGGTTCACTCAGTAACACACCCGGGTTCACTCAGCTACACACCGGGGTTCAGTCAGGCACACACCCGGGTTCACTCAGCTACACACCGGGGTTCAGTCAGTGACACACCGGGGTTCACTCAGCGACAAATTGGGGTACACTCAGCGACACGCCGGGGTTTGCTCAGTCACACACTGGGGTTCACTCCGTGACACACAGGGGTTCACTCAGCGACACACCGGGATTCACTCAGTCACACACAGGGGTTCACTCAGCGACACACCGAGGTTCACTCAGTGACACACTGGGGTTCACTCAGCGACACACCGGGATTCACTCAGTCACACACTGGGGTTCACTCAGTCACACACTGGGGTTCACTCAGCGACACACAGGGGTTCACTCAGATACACAAGGGGGTTCACTCAGTGACACACCGGGGATCGGTCAGCACACACACGGGTTCACTCAGTAACACACCCGGGTTCACTCAGCTACACACCGGGGTTCAGTCAGGCACACACCGGGGTTCCCCCAGCGACAAATTGGGGTTCACTCAGCGACACGCCGGGGTTTGCTCAGTCACACACTGGGGTTCACTCAGTGACACACCGGGATTCACTCAGCGACACACCGGGGTTCACTCCGTGACACACCGGGGTTCACATCATGACACACTGGGGTTCACTGAGTGACACACCGGGGTTCACTCAGTGACACAGACTGGCGTTCACTCAGCTGCACAACGGGATTCACTCAGTGACACACCGGGGTTCACTCAGTGACACACCGGGATTCACTCAGTGAGACACCGGGGTTCACTCAGTGACACACCGGGGTTCACTCAGTGACACACCGGGGTTCACTCAGTGACACACCGGGAATCACTCAGCAACACAACGGGGTTCACTCAGTGACACACCGGGATTCACTCAGTGACACACCGGGATTCACTCAGCAACACAACGGGGTTCACTCAGTGACACACCGGGATTCACTCAGTGACACACTGGGGTTTACACAGAGACACAACGGGGTTCACTCTGCGACACACCGGGGTTCACTCAGTGACACACCGGGGGACACTCAGCTACACACCGGGATTCACTCAATGACACACCGGGGTTCGCTCAGCGACACACCGGGGTTCACTCAGTTACACAACAGGGTTCACTCAGCGACGCACCAGGGTTCACTCAGTCACACACCGTGGTTCACTCAGTCACACACTGGGGTTCACTCAGCGACACACCGGGGTTCACTCAGTCACACACTGGGGTTCACTCAGCGACACACCAGGGTTCACTCAGTCACACACAGGGGTTCACTCAGTGACACACCGGGGTTCACTCAGCGACACACCGGGATTCACTCAGTGACACACCGGGGTTCACTCAGTCACACACCGGGGTTCACTCAGTCACACACCGGGATTCACTCAGTGACACACCGGGATTCACTCAGCAACACAACGGGGTTCACTCAGTGACACACCGGGATTCACTCAGTCACACACAGGGGTTCACTCAGTGACACACCGGGGTTCACTCAGCGACACAACGGGTTTCACTCAGTCACACACAGGGGTTCACTCAGTCACACACTGGCGTTCACTCAGCGACACACCGGGGTTCACTCAGCGACACACCGGGGTTCACTCAGCGAAACACCGGGGTTCAATCAGCGACACACCGGGGTTCACTCAGTGACACACCTGGATTCACTCAGTGACACACCTGTGTTCACTCAGCCACACACCGGGGTTCACTCAGCGACACACCGGGGTTCACTCAGTGACACACCTGTGTTCACTCAGTCACACACCGGGGTTCACTCAGCGACACACCTGGTTTCACTCAGTGACACACCTGTGTTCACTCAGCCACACACCGGGATTCACTCAGCGACACACTGGGGTTCACTCAGCGACACACCGGGGTTCACTCAGCGACACACCAGGGTTCACTCAGTGACACACCTGGGTTCACTCAGTGACACACTGGCGTTCACTCAGCTACACAACGGGGTTCACTCAGTGACACACCGGGGTTCACTCAGCGACACACCGGGGTTCACTCAGATACACAAGGGGGTTCACTCAGTGACACACCGGGGTTCGGTCAGCACACACACGGGTTTACTCAGTGACACACCGGGGTTCACTCAGCTACACACCGGGGTTCAGTCAGGCACACACCGGGGTTCACTCAGCGACAAATTGGGGTTCACTCAGCGACACGCCGGGGTTTGCTCAGTCACACACTGGGATTCACTCAGTCACACACTGGGGTTCACTCAGTGACACACCGGGGTTCACTCAGTCACACACCGGGATTCACTCAGTGACACACCGGGGTTCACTCAGTGACACACCGGGGTTCACTCAGTGACACACCGGGGTTCACTCAGTCACACACAGGGGTTCACTCAGATACACAACGGGGTTCACTCAGTCACACAACGGGGTTCCCTCAGTCACACACAGGGGTTCACTCAGTCACACACTGGGATTCACTCAGTGACACACCGGGGTTCACTCAGTGACACACCGGGGTTCACTCAGTCACACACAGGGGTTCACCCAGATACACAACGGGGTTCACCCAGTGACACACCGGGGTTCACTCAGTGACACACCGGGGTTCACTCAGTCACACACAGGGGTTCACTCACATACACAAGGGGGTTCACTCAGTGACACACCGGGGATCGGTCAGCACACACACGGGTTCACTCAGTAACACACCCGGGTTCACTCAGCTACACACGGGGGTTCACTCAGTGACACACCCGGGTTCACTCAGCTACACACCGGGGTTCAGTCAGTGACACACCGGGGTTCACTCAGCGACAAATTGGGGTACACTCAGCGACACGCCGGGGTTTGCTCAGTCACACACTGGGGTTCACTCAGTGACACACAGGGGTTCACTCAGCGACACACCGGGATTCACTCAGTCACACACAGGGGTTCACTCAGCGACACACCGAGGTTCACTCAGTGACACACTGGGGTTCACTCAGTCACACACTGGGGTTCACTCAGCGACACACCGGGATTCACTCAGTCACACACTGGGGTTCACTCAGTCACACACTGGGGTTCACTCAGCGACACACAGGGGTTCACTCAGATACACAAGGGGGTTCACTCAGTGACACACCGGGGATCGGTCAGCACACACACGGGTTCACTCAGTAACACACCCGGGTTCACTCAGCTACACACCGGGGTTCAGTCAGGCACACACCGGGGTTCACCCAGCGACAAATTGGGGTTCACTCAGCGACACGCCGGGGTTTGCTCAGTCACACACTGGGGTTCACTCAGTGACACACAGGGGTTCACTCAGCGACACACCGGGATTCACTCAGTCACACACTGGGGTTCACTCAGCGACACACCGGGATTCACTCAGTCACACACTGGGGTTCACTCAGTCACACACTGGGGTTCACTCAGCGACACACCGGGATTCACTCAGTCACACACTGGGGTTCACTCAGTCACACACTGGGGTTCACTCAGCGACACACCGGGATTCACTCAGTGACACACCGGGATTCAATCAGTGACACACCGGGGTTCACACCATGACACACTGGGGTTCACTCAGCGATGCACCGGGGTTCACTCAGTGACACACTGGGGTTCACTCAGTGACACACTGGGGTTCACTCAGTCACACACCGGGGTTCACTCAGCGACACACCGGGGTTCACTCAGCGACACACTGGTGTTCACTCAGCGACACACCGGGGTTCACTCAGTGACACATCGGGATTCACTCAGTGACACACCGGGGTTCACTCAGCGACACACTGGTGTTCACTCAGCGACACACCGGGGTTCACTCAGCGACACAGCGGGGTTCACTCAGTCACACACCGGGGTTCACTCAGCGACACACCGGGGTTCACTCAGTCACACACCGGGGTTCACTCAGTCACACACTGGGGTTCACTCAGCGACACACCGGGGTTCAGTCAGTCACACACTGGGGTTCACTCAGCGACACACCGGGGTTCACTCAGTCACACACAGGGGTTCACTCAGCGACACACCGGGGTTCACTCAGTGACACACCGGGGTTCACACCATGACACACTGGGGTTCACTCAGCGATGCACCGGGGTTCACTCAGTGACACACTGGGGTTCACTCAGTGACACACTGGGATTCACACAGTCACACACCGGGGTTCACTCAGTTATAAACCGGGGTTCACTCAGCGACACACCGGGGTTCACTCAGTCACACACTGGGGTTCACTCAGTGACACACCGGGGTTCACTCAGCGACACACGTCGATAGTGTGGAAGGATGTAGCAGGTTACAGAGGGATATAGATAAGCTGCAGAGCTGGGCTGAGAGGTGGCAAATGGAGTTTAATGTAGAGAAGTGTGAGGTGATTCACTTTGGAAGGAATAACAGGAATGCGGAATATTTCGCTAATGGTAAAGTTCTTGAAAGTGTGGCTGAGCAGAGGGATCTAGGTGTCCATGTACATAGATCCCTGAAAGTTGCCACCCAGGTTGATAGGGTTGTGAAGAAGGCCTATGGAGTGTTGGCCTTTATTGGTAGAGGGATTGAGTTCCGGAGTCGGGAGGTCATGTTGCAGCTGTACAGAACTCTGGTACGGCCGCATTTGGAGTATTGCGTACAGTTCTGGTCACCGCATTATAGGAAGGACGTGGAGGCTTTGGAGCGGGTGCAGAGGAGATTTACCAGGATGTTGCCTGGTATGGAGGGAAAATCTTATGAGGAAAGGCTGATGGACTTGAGGTTGTTTTCGTTGGAGAGAAGAAGGTTAAGAGGAGACTTAATAGAGGCATACAAAATGATCAGGGGGTTGGATAGGGTGGACAGTGAGAGCCTTCTCCCGCGGATGGATATGGCTGGCACGAGGGGACATAACTTTAAACTGAGGGGTAATAGATATAGGACAGAGGTCAGAGGTAGGTTCTTTACGCAAAGAGTAGTGAGGCCGTGGAATGCCCTACCTGCTACAGTAGTGAACTCGCCAACATTGAGGGCATTTAAAAGTTTATTGGATAAACATATGGATGATAATGGCATAGTGTAGGTTAGATGGCTTTTGTTTCGGTGCAACATCGTGGGCCGAAGGGCCTGTACTGCGCTGTATTGTTCTATGTTCTATATGTTCTATGACACACCGGGGTTCAGTCTGTGACACACTAGGGTTCACTCAGCGACACACCGGGGTTCACTCAGTGACACACCGGGGTTCACTCAGTCACACACCGGGGTTCACTCAGCGACACACCGAGGTTCACTCAGTCACACACCGGGGTTCACTCAGTCACAAACTGGGGTTCACTGAGCGACACACCGGGGTTCACTCAGTCACACACTGGGGATCACGCAGCGAAAAAAACCGGGTTCACTCAGTCACACACAGGGGTTCACTCAGCGACACACCGGGGTTCACTCAGCGACATTCCGGGATTCACTCAGTGACACACCGGGGTTCACTCAGCGACACACTGGGGTTCACTTAGTGACACACCAGGGTTCACTCAGCGACACACCGGGGTTCATTCAGCGACACACCGGGGTTCACTCAGCGACACACTGGGGTTCACTAAGTCACACACTAGTGTTCACTCAGTGACACACCGGGGTTTACTCAGCGACACACCGGGGTTCACTCAGATACACAACGGGGTTCACTCAGTGACACACCGGGGTTCACTCAGCTATACACCGGGGTTCAGTCAGGCACACACCGCGGTTCATTCAGCGACACACCGGGATCACTCAGCGACACACTGGGGTTCACACTGCGACACGCCGGGGTTCGCTCAGCGACACACCGGGGTTCACTCAGTCACACACTGGGGTTCACTGAGTGACACACCGGGGTTCACTCAGCGACACACCGGGGTTCACTCAGTCACACACTGGGGTTCACTCAGTGACACACCGGGGTTCACTCCGTGACACACAGGGGTTCACACCATGACACACTGGGGTTCACTCAGCGATGTACCGGGGTTCACTCAGTGACACACTGGGGTTCACTCAGTGACACACTGGGGTTCACTCAGTCACACACCGGGGTTCACTCAGTTATAAACCGGGGTTCACTCAGCGACACACCGGGGTTCACTCAGTCACACACTGGGGTTCACTCAGCGACACACCGGGGTTCACTCAGCGACACACCGGGGTTCAGTCTGTGACACACCGGGGTTCACTCAGCGACACACCGGGGTTCACTCAGCGACACACTGGTGTTCACTCAGCGACACACCGGGGTTCACTTAGTGACACACCGGGGTTCACTCAGTGACACACCGGGATTCATTCAGCGACACACCGGGGTTCACTCCGTGACACACCGGGGTTCACACCATGACACACTGGGGTTCACTCAGCGATGCACCGGGGTTCACTCAGTGACACACTGGGGTTCAATCAGTGACACACTGGGGTTCACTCAGTCACACACCGGGGTTCACACAGTTATAAACCGGGGTTCACTCCGCGACACACCGGGGTTCACTCAGCGACACACCGGGGTTCAGTCAGTGACACACCGGGGTTCACTCAGCGACACACCGGGGTTCACTCAGCGACACACCGGTGTTCACTCAGCGACACACCGGGGTTCACTCAGCGACACAGCGGGGTTCACTCAGTCACACACCGGGGTTCACTCAGTCACACACTGGGGTTCACTCAGCGACACACCGGGGTTCAGTCAGTCACACACTGGGGTTCACTCAGCGACACACCGGGGTTCACTCAGTCACACACAGGGGTTCACTCAGCGACACACCGGGGTTCACTCAGCGACACACCGGGATTCACTCAGTGACACACCTGGGTTCACTCAGCGACACACCGGGGTTCACTCAATCACACATCGGGGTTCACTTAGTGACACACCAGGGTTCACTATGCGACACACCGGGGTTCACTCAGTGACACACCTGGGTTCACTCAGTGACACACCTGGGTTCACTCAGTGACACACCGTGGTTCACTCAGTCACACACTGGGGTTCACTCAGCGACACACCGGGGTTCACTCAGTCACACACTGGGGTTCACTCAGCGACACACCAGGGTTCACTCAGTCACACACAGGGGTTCACTCAGTGACACACCGGGGTTCACTCAGCGACACACCGGGATTCACTCAGCGACACACCGGGGTTCACTCAGTCACACACCGGGGTTCACTCAGTCACACACTGGGCTTCACACAGTGCCACACCGGGGTTCACTCAGTCACACACTGGGGTTCACTCAGCGACACAACGGGTTTCACTCAGTCACACACAGGGGTTCACTCAGTCACACACTGGCGTTCACTCAGCGACACACCGGGGTTCACTCAGCGACACACCGGGGTTCACTCAGCGAAACACCGGGGTTCACTCAGCGACACACCGGGGTTCACTCAGTGACACACCTGGGTTCACTCAGTGACACACCTGTGTTCACTCAGCCACACACCGGGGTTCACTCAGCGACACACCGGGGTTCACTCAGTGACACACCTGTATTCACTCAGTCACACACCGGGGTTCACTCAGCGACACACCTGGTTTCACTCAGTGATACACCTGTGTTCACTCAGCCACACACCGGGATTCACTCAGCGACACACTGGGGTTCACTCAGCGACACACCGGGGTTCACTCAGCGACACACCGGGGTTCACTCAGTGACACACCTGGGTTCGCTCAGTGACACACTGGCGTTCACTCAGCTACACAACGGGGTTCACTCAGTGACACACCGGGGTTCACTCAGCGACACACCGGGGTTCACTCAGATACACAAGGGGGTTCACTCAGTGACACACCGGGGTTCGGTCAGCACACACACGGGTTTACTCAGTGACACACCGGGGTTCACTCAGCTACACACCGGGGTTCAGTCAGGCACACACCGGGGTTCACTCAGCGACAAATTGGGGTTCACTCAGCGACACGCCGGGGTTTGCTCAGTCACACACCGGGATTCACTCAGTCACACACTGGGGTTCACTCAGTGACACACCGGGGTTCACTCAGTCACACACCGGGATTCACTCAGTGACACACCGGGGTTCACTCAGTGACACACCGGGGTTCACTCAGTGACACACCGGAGTTCACTCAGTCACACACAGGGGTTCACTCAGATACACAACGGGGTTCACTCAGTCACACAACGGGGTTCCCTCAGTCACACACAGGGGTTCACTCAGTCACACACTGGGATTCACTCAGTGACACACCGGGGTTCACTCAGTGACACACCGGGGTTCACTCAGTGACACACCGGGGTTCACTCAGTCACACACAGGGGTTCACCCAGATACACAACGGGGTTCACTCAGTGACACACCGGGGTTCATTCAGCGACACACCGGGGTTCACTCAGTCACACACCGGGGTTCACTCAGTCACACACTGGGCTTCACACAGTGCCACACCGGGGTTCACTCAGTCACACACTGGGGTTCACTCAGCGACACAACGGGTTTCACTCAGTCACACACAGGGGTTCACTCAGTCACACACTGGCGTTCACTCAGCGACACACCGGGGTTCACTCAGCGACACACCGGGGTTCACTCAGCGAAACACCGGGGTTCACTCAGCGACACACCGGGGTTCACTCAGTGACACACCTGGGTTCACTCAGTGACACACCTGTGTTCACTCAGCCACACACCGGGGTTCACTCAGCGACACACCGGGGTTCACTCAGTGACACACCTGTATTCACTCAGTCACACACCGGGGTTCACTCAGCGACACACCTGGTTTCACTCAGTGATACACCTGTGTTCACTCAGCCACACACCGGGATTCACTCAGCGACACACTGGGGTTCACTCAGCGACACACCGGGGTTCACTCAGCGACACACCGGGGTTCACTCAGTGACACACCTGGGTTCGCTCAGTGACACACTGGCGTTCACTCAGCTACACAACGGGGTTCACTCAGTGACACACCGGGGTTCACTCAGCGACACACCGGGGTTCACTCAGATACACAAGGGGGTTCACTCAGTGACACACCGGGGTTCGGTCAGCACACACACGGGTTTACTCAGTGACACACCGGGGTTCACTCAGCTACACACCGGGGTTCAGTCAGGCACACACCGGGGTTCACTCAGCGACAAATTGGGGTTCACTCAGCGACACGCCGGGGTTTGCTCAGTCACACACCGGGATTCACTCAGTCACACACTGGGGTTCACTCAGTGACACACCGGGGTTCACTCAGTCACACACCGGGATTCACTCAGTGACACACCGGGGTTCACTCAGTGACACACCGGGGTTCACTCAGTGACACACCGGAGTTCACTCAGTCACACACAGGGGTTCACTCAGATACACAACGGGGTTCACTCAGTCACACAACGGGGTTCCCTCAGTCACACACAGGGGTTCACTCAGTCACACACTGGGATTCACTCAGTGACACACCGGGGTTCACTCAGTGACACACCGGGGTTCACTCAGTGACACACCGGGGTTCACTCAGTCACACACAGGGGTTCACCCAGATACACAACGGGGTTCACTCAGTGACACACCGGGGTTCATTCAGTGACACACCGGGGTTCACTCAGTCACACACAGGGGTTCACTCACATACACAAGGGGGTTCACTCAGTGACACACCGGGGATCGGTCAGCACACACACGGGTTCACTCAGTAACACACCCGGGTTCACTCAGCTACACACCGGGGTTCAGTCAGGCACACACCCGGGTTCACTCAGCTACACACCGGGGTTCAGTCAGTGACACACCGGGGTTCACTCAGCGACAAATTGGGGTACACTCAGCGACACGCCGGGGTTTGCTCAGTCACACACTGGGGTTCACTCCGTGACACACAGGGGTTCACTCAGCGACACACCGGGATTCACTCAGTCACACACAGGGGTTCACTCAGCGACACACCGAGGTTCACTCAGTGACACACTGGGGTTCACTCAGCGACACACCGGGATTCACTCAGTCACACACTGGGGTTCACTCAGTCACACACTGGGGTTCACTCAGCGACACACAGGGGTTCACTCAGATACACAAGGGGGTTCACTCAGTGACACACCGGGGATCGGTCAGCACACACACGGGTTCACTCAGTAACACACCCGGGTTCACTCAGCTACACACCGGGGTTCAGTCAGGCACACACCGGGGTTCCCCCAGCGACAAATTGGGGTTCACTCAGCGACACGCCGGGGTTTGCTCAGTCACACACTGGGGTTCACTCAGTGACACACCGGGATTCACTCAGCGACACACCGGGGTTCACTCCGTGACACACCGGGGTTCACATCATGACACACTGGGGTTCACTGAGTGACACACCGGGGTTCACTCAGTGACACAGACTGGCGTTCACTCAGCTGCACAACGGGATTCACTCAGTGACACACCGGGGTTCACTCAGTGACACACCGGGATTCACTCAGTGAGACACCGGGGTTCACTCAGTGACACACCGGGGTTCACTCAGTGACACACCGGGGTTCACTCAGTGACACACCGGGAATCACTCAGCAACACAACGGGGTTCACTCAGTGACACACCGGGATTCACTCAGTGACACACCGGGATTCACTCAGCAACACAACGGGGTTCACTCAGTGACACACCGGGATTCACTCAGTGACACACTGGGGTTTACACAGAGACACAACGGGGTTCACTCTGCGACACACCGGGGTTCACTCAGTGACACACCGGGGTACACTCAGCTACACACCGGGATTCACTCAATGACACACCGGGGTTCGCTCAGCGACACACCGGGGTTCACTCAGTTACACAACAGGGTTCACTCAGCGACGCACCAGGGTTCACTCAGTCACACACCGTGGTTCACTCAGTCACACACTGGGGTTCACTCAGCGACACACCGGGGTTCACTCAGTCACACACTGGGGTTCACTCAGCGACACACCAGGGTTCACTCAGTCACACACAGGGGTTCACTCAGTGACACACCGGGGTTCACTCAGCGACACACCGGGATTCACTCAGTGACACACCGGGGTTCACTCAGTCACACACCGGGGTTCACTCAGTCACACACTGGGGTTCACACAGTGCCACACCGGGGTTCACTCAGTCACACACTGGGGTTCACTCAGCGACACAACGGGTTTCACTCAGTCACACACAGGGGTTCACTCAGTCACACACTGGCGTTCATTCAGCGACACACCGGGGTTCACTCAGCGACACACCGGGGTTCACTCAGCGAAACACCGGGGTTCAATCAGCGACACACCGGGGTTCACTCAGTGACACACCTGGATTCACTCAGTGACACACCTGTGTTCACTCAGCCACACACCGGGGTTCACTCAGCGACACACCGGGGTTCACTCAGTGACACACCTGTGTTCACTCAGTCACACACCGGGGTTCACTCAGCGACACACCTGGTTTCACTCAGTGACACACCTGTGTTCACTCAGCCACACACCGGGATTCACTCAGCGACACACTGGGGTTCACTCAGCGACACACCGGGGTTCACTCAGCGACACACCAGGGTTCACTCAGTGACACACCTGGGTTCACTCAGTGACACACTGGCGTTCACTCAGCTACACAACGGGGTTCACTCAGTGACACACCGGGGTTCACTCAGCGACACACCGGGGTTCACTCAGATACACAAGGGGGTTCACTCAGTGACACACCGGGGTTCGGTCAGCACACACACGGGTTTACTCAGTGACACACCGGGGTTCACTCAGCTACACACCGGGGTTCAGTCAGGCACACACCGGGGTTCACTCAGCGACAAATTGGGGTTCACTCAGCGACACGCCGGGGTTTGCTCAGTCACACACTGGGATTCACTCAGTCACACACTGGGGTTCACTCAGTGACACACCGGGGTTCACTCAGTCACACACCGGGATTCACTCAGTGACACACCGGGGTTCACTCAGTGACACACCGGGGTTCACTCAGTGACACACCGGGGTTCACTCAGTCACACACAGGGGTTCACTCAGATACACAACGGGGTTCACTCAGTCACACAACGGGGTTCCCTCAGTCACACACAGGGGTTCACTCAGTCACACACTGGGATTCACTCAGTGACACACCGGGGTTCACTCAGTGACACACCGGGGTTCACTCAGTCACACACAGGGGTTCACCAGATACACAACGGGGTTCACCCAGTGACACACCGGGGTTCACTCAGTGACACACCGGGGTTCACTCAGTCACACACAGGGGTTCACTCACATACACAAGGGGGTTCACTCAGTGACACACCGGGGATCGGTCAGCACACACACGGGTTCACTCAGTAACACACCCGGGTTCACTCAGCTACACACGGGGGTTCACTCAGTGACACACCCGGGTTCACTCAGCTACACACCGGGGTTCAGTCAGTGACACACCGGGGTTCACTCAGCGACAAATTGGGGTACACTCAGCGACACGCCGGGGTTTGCTCAGTCACACACTGGGGTTCACTCAGTGACACACAGGGGTTCACTCAGCGACACACCGGGATTCACTCAGTCACACACAGGGGTTCACTCAGCGACACACCGAGGTTCACTCAGTGACACACTGGGGTTCACTCAGTCACACACTGGGGTTCACTCAGCGACACACCGGGATTCACTCAGTCACACACTGGGGTTCACTCAGTCACACACTGGGGTTCACTCAGCGACACACAGGGGTTCACTCAGATACACAAGGGGGTTCACTCAGTGACACACCGGGGATCGGTCAGCACACACACGGGTTCACTCAGTAACACACCCGGGTTCACTCAGCTACACACCGGGGTTCAGTCAGGCACACACCGGGGTTCACCCAGCGACAAATTGGGGTTCACTCAGCGACACGCCGGGGTTTGCTCAGTCACACACTGGGGTTCACTCAGTGACACACAGGGGTTCACTCAGCGACACACCGGGATTCACTCAGTCACACACTGGGGTTCACTCAGCGACACACCGGGATTCACTCAGTCACACACTGGGGTTCACTCAGTCACACACTGGGGTTCACTCAGCGACACACCGGGATTCACTCAGTCACACACTGGGGTTCACTCAGTCACACACTGGGGTTCACTCAGCGACACACCGGGATTCACTCAGTGACACACCGGGATTCAATCAGTGACACACCGGGGTTCACACCATGACACACTGGGGTTCACTCAGCGATGCACCGGGGTTCACTCAGTGACACACTGGGGTTCACTCAGTGACACACTGGGGTTCACTCAGTCACACACCGGGGTTCACTCAGCGACACACCGGGGTTCACTCAGCGACACACTGGTGTTCACTCAGCGACACACCGGGGTTCACTCAGTGACACATCGGGATTCACTCAGTGACACACCGGGGTTCACTCAGCGACACACTGGTGTTCACTCAGCGACACACCGGGGTTCACTCAGCGACACAGCGGGGTTCACTCAGTCACACACCGAGGTTCACTCAGCGACACACCGGGGTTCACTCAGTCACACACCGGGGTTCACTCAGTCACACACTGGGGTTCACTCAGCGACACACCGGGGTTCAGTCAGTCACACACTGGGGTTCACTCAGCGACACACCGGGGTTCACTCAGTCACACACAGGGGTTCACTCAGCGACACACCGGGGTTCACTCAGTGACACACCGGGGTTCACACCATGACACACTGGGGTTCACTCAGCGATGCACCGGGGTTCACTCAGTGACACACTGGGGTTCACTCAGTGACACACTGGGATTCACACAGTCACACACCGGGGTTCACTCAGTTATAAACCGGGGTTCACTCAGCGACACACCGGGGTTCACTCAGTCACACACTGGGGTTCACTCAGTGACACACCGGGGTTCACTCAGCGACACACCGGGGTTCAGTCTGTGACACACTAGGGTTCACTCAGCGACACACCGGGGTTCACTCAGTGACACACCGGGGTTCACTCAGTCACACACCGGGGTTCACTCAGCGACACACCGAGGTTCACTCAGTCACACACCGGGGTTCACTCAGTCACAAACTGGGGTTCACTGAGCGACACACCGGGGTTCACTCAGTCACACACTGGGGATCACGCAGCGAAAAAAACCGGGTTCACTCAGTCACACACAGGGGTTCACTCAGCGACACACCGGGGTTCACTCAGCGACATTCCGGGATTCACTCAGTGACACACCGGGGTTCACTCAGCGACACACCGGGGTTCATTCAGCGACACACCGGGGTTCACTCAGCGACACACTGGGGTTCACTAAGTCACACACTAGTGTTCACTCAGTGACACACCGGGGTTTACTCAGCGACACACCGGGGTTCACTCAGATACACAACGGGGTTCACTCAGTGACACACCGGGGTTCACTCAGCTATACACCGGGGTTCAGTCAGGCACACACCGCGGTTCATTCAGCGACACACCGGGATCACTCAGCGACACACTGGGGTTCACACTGCGACACGCCGGGGTTCGCTCAGCGACACACCGGGGTTCACTCAGTCACACACTGGGGTTCACTGAGTGACACACCGGGGTTCACTCAGCGACACACCGGGGTTCACTCAGTCACACACTGGGGTTCACTCAGTGACACACCGGGGTTCACTCCGTGACACACAGGGGTTCACACCATGACACACTGGGGTTCACTCAGCGATGTACCGGGGTTCACTCAGTGACACACTGGGGTTCACTCAGTGACACACTGGGGTTCACTCAGTCACACACCGGGGTTCACTCAGTTATAAACCGGGGTTCACTCAGCGACACACCGGGGTTCACTCAGTCACACACTGGGGTTCACTCAGCGACACACCGGGGTTCACTCAGCGACACACCGGGGTTCAGTCTGTGACACACCGGGGTTCACTCAGCGACACACCGGGGTTCACTCAGCGACACACTGGTGTTCACTCAGCGACACACCGGGGTTCACTTAGTGACACACCGGGGTTCACTCAGTGACACACCGGGATTCATTCAGCGACACACCGGGGTTCACTCCGTGACACACCGGGGTTCACACCATGACACACTGGGGTTCACTCAGCGATGCACCGGGGTTCACTCAGTGACACACTGGGGTTCAATCAGTGACACACTGGGGTTCACTCAGTCACACACCGGGGTTCACACAGTTATAAACCGGGGTTCACTCCGCGACACACCGGGGTTCACTCAGCGACACACCGGGGTTCAGTCAGTGACACACCGGGGTTCACTCAGCGACACACCGGGGTTCACTCAGCGACACACCGGTGTTCACTCAGCGACACACCGGGGTTCACTCAGCGACACAGCGGGGTTCACTCAGTCACACACCGGGGTTCACTCAGTCACACACTGGGGTTCACTCAGCGACACACCGGGGTTCAGTCAGTCACACACTGGGGTTCACTCAGCGACACACCGGGGTTCACTCAGTCACACACAGGGGTTCACTCAGCGACACACCGGGGTTCACTCAGCGACACACCGGGATTCACTCAGTGACACACCTGGGTTCACTCAGCGACACACCGGGGTTCACTCAATCACACATCGGGGTTCACTTAGTGACACACCAGGGTTCACTATGCGACACACCGGGGTTCACTCAGTGACACACCTGGGTTCACTCAGTGACACACCTGGGTTCACTCAGTGACACACTGGCGTTCACTCAGCTGCACAACGGGGTTCACTCAGTGACACACCGGGTTTCACTCAGCTATACACCGGGGTTCAGTCAGGCACACACCGGGGTTCACTCAGCGACACACTGGGGTTCACTCAGCGACACACCGGGTTTCACTCAGTCACACACTGGGGTTCACTCAGTGACATACCGGGGTTCACTCAGTGACACACTGGGGTTCACTCAGTGACACACTGGGATTCACACAGTCACACACCGGGGTTCACTCAGTTATAAACCGGGGTTCACTCAGCGACACACCGGGGTTCACTCAGTCACACACTGGGGTTCACTCAGTGACACACCGGGGTTCACTCAGCGACACACCGGGGTTCAGTCTGTGACACACTAGGGTTCACTCAGCGACACACCGGGGTTCACTCAGTGACACACCGGGGTTCACTCAGTCACACACCGGGGTTCACTCAGCGACACACCGAGGTTCACTCAGTCACACACCGGGGTTCACTCAGTCACAAACTGGGGTTCACTGAGCGACACACCGGGGTTCACTCAGTCACACACTGGGGATCACGCAGCGACACACCGGGTTCACTCAGTCACACACAGGGGTTCACTCAGCGACACACCGGGGTTCACTCAGCGACATTCCGGGATTCACTCAGTGACACACCGGGGTTCACTCAGCGACACACTGGCGTTCACTTAGTGACACACGAGGGTTCACTCAGCGACACACCGGGGTTCATTCAGCGACACACCGGGGTTCACTCAGCGACACACTGGGGTTCACTAAGTCACACACTAGTGTTCACTCAGTGACACACCGGGGTTTACTCAGCGACACACCGGGGTTCACTCAGATACACAACGGGGTTCACTCAGTGACACACCGGGGTTCACTCAGCTATACACCGGGGTTCAGTCAGGCACACACCGCGGTTCATTCAGCGACACACCGGGGTTCACTCAGCGACACACTGGGGTTCACACTGCGACACGCCGGGGTTCGCTCAGCGACACACCGGGGTTCACTCAGTCACACACTGGGGTTCACTGAGTGACACACCGGGGTTCACTCAGCGACACACCGGGTTTCACTCAGTCCCACACTGGCGTTCACTCAGCGACACACCGGGGTTCACTCAGCGACACACCGGGGTTCACTCAGCGAAACACCGGGGTTCACTCAGCGACACACCGGGGTTCACTCAGTGACACACCTGGGTTCACTCAGTGACACACCTGTGTTCACTCAGCCACACACCGGGGTTCACTCAGCGACACACCGGGGTTCACTCAGTGACACACCTGTATTCACTCAGTCACACACCGGGGTTCACTCAGCGACACACCTGGTTTCACTCAGTGACACACCTGTGTTCACTCAGCCACACACCGGGATTCACTCAGCGACACACTGGGGTTCACTCAGCGACACACCGGGGTTCACTCAGCGACACACCGGGGTTCACTCAGTGACACACCTGGGTTCGCTCAGTGACACACTGGCGTTCACTCAGCTACACAACGGGGTTCACTCAGTGACACACCGGGGTTCACTCAGCGACACACCGGGGTTCACTCAGATACACAAGGGGGTTCACTCAGTGACACACCGGGGTTCGGTCAGCACACACACGGGTTTACTCAGTGACACACCGGGGTTCACTCAGCTACACACCGGGGTTCAGTCAGGCACACACCGGGGTTCACTCCATGACACACTGGGGTTCACTCAGTGACACACTGGGGTTCACTCAGTGACACACTGGGGTTCACTCAGTCACACACCGGGGTTCACTCAGTTATAAACCGGGGTTCACTCAGCGACACACCGGGGTTCACTTAGTGACACAACAGGGTTCACTCAGCGACACACCGGGATTCACTCAGTCACACACTGGGGTTCACTCAGTCACACACTGGGGTTCACTCAGCGACACACCGGGATTCACTCAGTCACACACTGGGGTTCACTCAGTCACACACTGGGGTTCACTCAGCGACACACCGGGATTCACTCAGTGACAGACCGGGATTCACTCAGTGACACACCGGGGTTCACACCATGACACACTGGGGTTCACTCAGCGATGCACCGGGGTTCACTCAGTGACACACTGGGGTTCACTCAGTGACACACTGGGGTTCACTCAGTCACACACCAGGGTTCACTCAGCGACACACCGGGGTTCACTCAGCGACACACTGGTGTTCACTCAGCGACACACCGGGGTTCACTCAGTGACACATCGGGATTCACTCAGTGACACACCGGGGTTCACTCAGCGACACACTGGTGTTCACTCAGCGACACACCGGGGTTCACTCAGCGACACAGCGGTGTTCACTCAGTCACACACCGGGGTTCACTCAGCGACACACCGGGGTTCACTCAGTCACACACCGGGGTTCACTCAGTCACACACTGGGGTTCACTCAGCGACACACCGGGGTTCAGTCAGTCACACACTGGGGTTCACTCAGCGACACACCGGGGTTCACTCAGTCACACACAGGGGTTCACTCAGCGACTCACCGGGGTTCACTCAGTCACACACTGGGGTTCACTCAGCGACACACCGGGATTCACTCAGTCACACACTGGGGTTCACTCAGTCACACACTGGGGTTCACTCAGCGACACACCGGGATTCACTCAGTCACACACTGGGGTTCACTCAGTCACACACTGGGGTTCACTCAGCGACACACCGGGATTCACTCAGTGACACACCGGGATTCAATCAGTGACACACCGGGGTTCACACCATGACACACTGGGGTTCACTCAGCGATGCACCGGGGTTCACTCAGTGACACACTGGGGTTCACTCAGTGACACACTGGGGTTCACTCAGTCACACACCGGGGTTCACTCAGCGACACACCGGGGTTCACTCAGCGACACACTGGTGTTCACTCAGCGACACACCGGGGTTCACTCAGTGACACATCGGGATTCACTCAGTGACACACCGGGGTTCACTCAGCGACACACTGGTGTTCACTCAGCGACACACCGGGGTTCACTCAGCGACACAGCGGGGTTCACTCAGTCACACACCGGGGTTCACTCAGCGACACACCGGGGTTCACTCAGTCACACACCGGGGTTCACTCAGTCACACACTTGGGTTCACTCAGCGACACACCGGGGTTCAGTCAGTCACACACTGGGGTTCACTCAGCGACACACCGGGGTTCACTCAGTCACACACAGGGGTTCACTCAGCGACACACCGGGGTTCACTCAGTGACACACCGGGGTTCACACCATGACACACTGGGGTTCACTCAGCGATGCACCGGGGTTCACTCAGTGACACACTGGGGTTCACTCAGTGACACACTGGGATTCACACAGTCACACACCGGGGTTCACTCAGTTATAAACCGGGGTTCACTCAGCGACACACCGGGGTTCACTCAGTCACACACTGGGGTTCACTCAGTGACACACCGGGGTTCACTCAGCGACACACCGGGGTTCAGTCTGTGACACACTAGGGTTCACTCAGCGACACACCGGGGTTCACTCAGTGACACACCGGGGTTCACTCAGTCACACACCGGGGTTCACTCAGCGACACACCGAGGTTCACTCAGTCACACACCGGGGTTCACTCAGTCACAAACTGGGGTTCACTGAGCGACACACCGGGGTTCACTCAGTCACACACTGGGGATCACGCAGCGAAAAAAACCGGGTTCACTCAGTCACACACAGGGGTTCACTCAGCGACACACCGGGGTTCACTCAGCGACATTCCGGGATTCACTCAGTGACACACCGGGGTTCACTCAGCGACACACTGGGGTTCACTTAGTGACACACCAGGGTTCACTCAGCGACACACCGGGGTTCATTCAGCGACACACCGGGGTTCACTCAGCGACACACTGGGGTTCACTAAGTCACACACTAGTGTTCACTCAGTGACACACCGGGGTTTACTCAGCGACACACCGGGGTTCACTCAGATACACAACGGGGTTCACTCAGTGACACACCGGGGTTCACTCAGCTATACACCGGGGTTCAGTCAGGCACACACCGCGGTTCATTCAGCGACACACCGGGATCACTCAGCGACACACTGGGGTTCACACTGCGACACGCCGGGGTTCGCTCAGCGACACACCGGGGTTCACTCAGTCACACACTGGGGTTCACTGAGTGACACACCGGGGTTCACTCAGCGACACACCGGGGTTCACTCAGTCACACACTGGGGTTCACTCAGTGACACACCGGGGTTCACTCCGTGACACACAGGGGTTCACACCATGACACACTGGGGTTCACTCAGCGATGTACCGGGGTTCACTCAGTGACACACTGGGGTTCACTCAGTGACACACTGGGGTTCACTCAGTCACACACCGGGGTTCACTCAGTTATAAACCGGGGTTCACTCAGCGACACACCGGGGTTCACTCAGTCACACACTGGGGTTCACTCAGCGACACACCGGGGTTCACTCAGCGACACACCGGGGTTCAGTCTGTGACACACCGGGGTTCACTCAGCGACACACCGGGGTTCACTCAGCGACACACTGGTGTTCACTCAGCGACACACCGGGGTTCACTTAGTGACACACCGGGGTTCACTCAGTGACACACCGGGATTCATTCAGCGACACACCGGGGTTCACTCCGTGACACACCGGGGTTCACACCATGACACACTGGGGTTCACTCAGCGATGCACCGGGGTTCACTCAGTGACACACTGGGGTTCAATCAGTGACACACTGGGGTTCACTCAGTCACACACCGGGGTTCACACAGTTATAAACCGGGGTTCACTCCGCGACACACCGGGGTTCACTCAGCGACACACCGGGGTTCAGTCAGTGACACACCGGGGTTCACTCAGCGACACACCGGGGTTCACTCAGCGACACACCGGTGTTCACTCAGCGACACACCGGGGTTCACTCAGCGACACAGCGGGGTTCACTCAGTCACACACCGGGGTTCACTCAGTCACACACTGGGGTTCACTCAGCGACACACCGGGGTTCAGTCAGTCACACACTGGGGTTCACTCAGCGACACACCGGGGTTCACTCAGTCACACACAGGGGTTCACTCAGCGACACACCGGGGTTCACTCAGCGACACACCGGGATTCACTCAGTGACACACCTGGGTTCACTCAGCGACACACCGGGGTTCACTCAATCACACATCGGGGTTCACTTAGTGACACACCAGGGTTCACTATGCGACACACCGGGGTTCACTCAGTGACACACCTGGGTTCACTCAGTGACACACCTGGGTTCACTCAGTGACACACTGGCGTTCACTCAGCTGCACAACGGGGTTCACTCAGTGACACACCGGGTTTCACTCAGCTATACACCGGGGTTCAGTCAGGCACACACCGGGGTTCACTCAGCGACACACTGGGGTTCACTCAGCGACACACCGGGTTTCACTCAGTCACACACTGGGGTTCACTCAGTGACATACCGGGGTTCACTCAGTGACACACCGGGGTTCACACCATGACACACAGGGGTTCACTCAGCGATGCACCGGGGTTCACTCAGTGACACACTGGGGTTCACTCAGTGACACACTGGGATTCACACAGTCACACACCGGGGTTCACTCAGTTATAAACCGGGGTTCACTCAGCGACACACCGGGGTTCACTCAGTCACACACTGGGGTTCACTCAGTGACACACCGGGGTTCACTCAGCGACACACCGGGGTTCAGTCTGTGACACACTAGGGTTCACTCAGCGACACACCGGGGTTCACTCAGTGACACACCGGGGTTCACTCAGTCACACACCGGGGTTCACTCAGCGACACACCGAGGTTCACTCAGTCACACACCGGGGTTCACTCAGTCACAAACTGGGGTTCACTGAGCGACACACCGGGGTTCACTCAGTCACACACTGGGGATCACGCAGCGACACACCGGGTTCACTCAGTCACACACAGGGGTTCACTCAGCGACACACCGGGGTTCACTCAGCGACATTCCGGGATTCACTCAGTGACACACCGGGGTTCACTCAGCGACACACTGGCGTTCACTTAGTGACACACCAGGGTTCACTCAGCGACACACCGGGGTTCATTCAGCGACACACCGGGGTTCACTCAGCGACACACTGGGGTTCACTAAGTCACACACTAGTGTTCACTCAGTGACACACCGGGGTTTACTCAGCGACACACCGGGGTTCACTCAGATACACAACGGGGTTCACTCAGTGACACACCGGGGTTCACTCAGCTATACACCGGGGTTCAGTCAGGCACACACCGCGGTTCATTCAGCGACACACCGGGGTTCACTCAGCGACACACTGGGGTTCACACTGCGACACGCCGGGGTTCGCTCAGCGACACACCGGGGTTCACTCAGTCACACACTGGGGTTCACTGAGTGACACACCGGGGTTCACTCAGCGACACACCGGGTTTCACTCAGTCCCACACTGGCGTTCACTCAGCGACACACCGGGGTTCACTCAGCGACACACCGGGGTTCACTCAGCGAAACACCGGGGTTCACTCAGCGACACACCGGGGTTCACTCAGTGACACACCTGGGTTCACTCAGTGACACACCTGTGTTCACTCAGCCACACACCGGGGTTCACTCAGCGACACACCGGGGTTCACTCAGTGACACACCTGTATTCACTCAGTCACACACCGGGGTTCACTCAGCGACACACCTGGTTTCACTCAGTGACACACCTGTGTTCACTCAGCCACACACCGGGATTCACTCAGCGACACACTGGGGTTCACTCAGCGACACACCGGGGTTCACTCAGCGACACACCGGGGTTCACTCAGTGACACACCTGGGTTCGCTCAGTGACACACTGGCGTTCACTCAGCTACACAACGGGGTTCACTCAGTGACACACCGGGGTTCACTCAGCGACACACCGGGGTTCACTCAGATACACAAGGGGGTTCACTCAGTGACACACCGGGGTTCGGTCAGCACACACACGGGTTTACTCAGTGACACACCGGGGTTCACTCAGCTACACACCGGGGTTCAGCCAGGCACACACCGGGGTTCACTCCATGACACACTGGGGTTCACTCAGTGACACACTGGGGTTCACTCAGTGACACACTGGGGTTCACTCAGTCACACACCGGGGTTCACTCAGTTATAAACCGGGGTTCACTCAGCGACACACCGGGGTTCACTTAGTGACACAACAGGGTTCACTCAGCGACACACCGGGATTCACTCAGTCACACACTGGGGTTCACTCAGTCACACACTGGGGTTCACTCAGCGACACACCGGGATTCACTCAGTGACAGACCGGGATTCACTCAGTGACACACCGGGGTTCACACCATGACACACTGGGGTTCACTCAGCGATGCACCGGGGTTCACTCAGTGACACACTGGGGTTCACTCAGTGACACACTGGGGTTCACTCAGTCACACACCAGGGTTCACTCAGCGACACACCGGGGTTCACTCAGCGACACACTGGTGTTCACTCAGCGACACACCGGGGTTCACTCAGTGACACATCGGGATTCACTCAGTGACACACCGGGGTTCACTCAGCGACACACTGGTGTTCACTCAGCGACACACCGGGGTTCACTCAGCGACACAGCGGTGTTCACTCAGTCACACACCGGGGTTCACTCAGCGACACACCGGGGTTCACTCAGTCACACACCGGGGTTCACTCAGTCACACACTGGGGTTCACTCAGCGACACACCGGGGTTCAGTCAGTCACACACTGGGGTTCACTCAGCGACACACCGGGGTTCACTCAGTCACACACAGGGGTTCACTCAGCGACACACCGGGGTTCACTCAGCAACACACCGGGATTCACTCAGATACACAACGGGTTTCACTCAGTGACACATCCGGGAATCACTCAGTGACACACCGGGTTTCACTCAGATACACAACGGGGTTCACTCAGCAACACACCGGGATTCACTCAGTGACACACCGGGTTTCACTCAGATACACAACGGGGTTCACTCAGTGACACACCGGGATTCACTCAGTGACACACCGGGTTTCATTCAGCGACACACCGGGGTTCACTCAGCGACACACTGGGGTTAAATCAGCGACACGCCGGGGTTCGCTCAGCGACACACCGGGATTCACTCAGCGACACACCGGGGTTCACTCCGTGACACACCGGGGTTCACACCATGACACACTGGGGTTCATTCAGTGACACACTGGGGTTTACACAGAGACACAACGGGGTTCACTCTGCGACACACCGGGGTTCACTCAGTGACACACCGGGATTCACTCAGCAACACAACGGGGTTCACTCAGTGACACACCGGGATTCACTCAGTGACACACTGGGGTTTACACAGAGACACAACGGGGTTCACTCTGTGACACACCGGGGTTCACACAGTCACACACCGGGGTTCACTCAGTTATAAACCGGGGTTCACTCAGCGACACACCGGGGTTCACTCAGTCACACACTGGGGTTCACTCAGTTACACACCGGGGTTCACTCAGCGACACACCGGGGTTCAGTCTGTGACACACTAGGGTTCACTCAGCGACACACCGGGGTTCACTTAGTGACACACCGGGGTTCACTCAGTCACACACCGGGGTTCACTCAGCGACACACCGAGGTTCACTCAGTCACACACCGGGGTTCACTCAGTCACAAACTGGGGTTCACTGAGCGACACACCGGGGTTCACTCAGTCACACACTGGGGATCACGCAGCGAAAAAAACCGGGTTCACTCAGTCACACACAGGGGTTCACTCAGCGACACACCGGGGTTCACTCAGCGACATTCCGGGATTCACTCAGTGACACACCGGGGTTCACTCAGCGACACACTGGGGTTCACACAGTCACACACCGGGGTTCACTCAGTTATAAACCGGGGTTCACTCAGCGACACACCGGGGTTCACTCAGTCACACACTGGGGTTCACTCAGTGACACACCGGGGTTCACTCAGCGACACACCGGGGTTCAGTCTGTGACACACTAGGGTTCACTCAGCGACACACCGGGGTTCACTCAGTGACACACCGGGGTTCACTCAGTCACACACCGGGGTTCACTCAGCGACACACCGAGGTTCACTCAGTCACACACCGGGGTTCACTCAGTCACAAACTGGGGTTCACTGAGCGACACACCGGGGTTCACTCAGTCACACACTGGGGATCACGCAGCGAAAAAAACCGGGTTCACTCAGTCACACACAGGGGTTCACTCAGCGACACACCGGGGTTCACTCAGCGACATTCCGGGATTCACTCAGTGACACACCGGGGTTCACTCAGCGACACACTGGGGTTCACTTAGTGACACACCAGGGTTCACTCAGCGACACACCGGGGTTCATTCAGCGACACACCGGGGTTCACTCAGCGACACACTGGGGTTCACTAAGTCACACACTAGTGTTCACTCAGTGACACACCGGGGTTTACTCAGCGACACACCGGGGTTCACTCAGATACACAACGGGGTTCACTCAGTGACACACCGGGGTTCACTCAGCTATACACCGGGGTTCAGTCAGGCACACACCGCGGTTCATTCAGCGACACACCGGGATCACTCAGCGACACACTGGGGTTCACACTGCGACACGCCGGGGTTCGCTCAGCGACACACCGGGGTTCACTCAGTCACACACTGGGGTTCACTGAGTGACACACCGGGGTTCACTCAGCGACACACCGGGGTTCACTCAGTCACACACTGGGGTTCACTCAGTGACACACCGGGGTTCACTCCGTGACACACAGGGGTTCACACCATGACACACTGGGGTTCACTCAGCGATGTACCGGGGTTCACTCAGTGACACACTGGGGTTCACTCAGTGACACACTGGGGTTCACTCAGTCACACACCGGGGTTCACTCAGTTATAAACCGGGGTTCACTCAGCGACACACCGGGGTTCACTCAGTCACACACTGGGGTTCACTCAGCGACACACCGGGGTTCACTCAGCGACACACCGGGGTTCAGTCTGTGACACACCGGGGTGCACTCAGCGACACACCGGGGTTCACTCAGCGACACACTGGTGTTCACTCAGCGACACACCGGGGTTCACTTAGTGACACACCGGGGTTCACTCAGTGACACACCGGGATTCATTCAGCGACACACCGGGGTTCACTCCGTGACACACCGGGGTTCACACCATGACACACTGGGGTTCACTCAGCGATGCACCGGGGTTCACTCAGTGACACACTGGGGTTCAATCAGTGACACACTGGGGTTCACTCAGTCACACACCGGGGTTCACACAGTTATAAACCGGGGTTCACTCCGCGACACACCGGGGTTCACTCAGCGACACACCGGGGTTCAGTCAGTGACACACCGGGGTTCACTCAGCGACACACCGGGGTTCACTCAGCGACACACCGGGGTTCACTCAGCGACACAGCGGGGTTCACTCAGTCACACACCGGGGTTCACTCAGTCACACACTGGGGTTCACTCAGCGACACACCGGGGTTCAGTCAGTCACACACTGGGGTTCACTCAGCGACACACCGGGGTTCACTCAGTCACACACAGGGGTTCACTCAGCGACACACCGGGGTTCACTCAGCGACACACCGGGATTCACTCAGTGACACACCTGGGTTCACTCAGCGACACACCGGGGTTCACTCAATCACACATCGGGGTTCACTTAGTGACACACCAGGGTTCACTATGCGACACACCGGGGTTCACTCAGTGACACACCTGGGTTCACTCAGTGACACACCTGGGTTCACTCAGTGACACACTGGCGTTCACTCAGCTGCACAACGGGGTTCACTCAGTGACACACCGGGTTTCACTCAGCTATACACCGGGGTTCAGTCAGGCACACACCGGGGTTCACTCAGCGACACACTGGGGTTCACTCAGCGACACACCGGGTTTCACTCAGTCACACACTGGGGTTCACTCAGTGACATACCGGGGTTCACTCAGTGACACACCGGGGTTCACACCATGACACACAGGGGTTCACTCAGCGATGCACCGGGGTTCACTCAGTGACACACTGGGGTTCACTCAGTGACACACTGGGATTCACACAGTCACACACCGGGGTTCACTCAGTTATAAACCGGGGTTCACTCAGCGACACACCGGGGTTCACTCAGTCACACACTGGGGTTCACTCAGTGACACACCGGGGTTCACTCAGCGACACACCGGGGTTCAGTCTGTGACACACTAGGGTTCACTCAGCGACACACCGGGGTTCACTCAGTGACACACCGGGGTTCACTCAGTCACACACCGGGGTTCACTCAGCGACACACCGAGGTTCACTCAGTCACACACCGGGGTTCACTCAGTCACAAACTGGGGTTCACTGAGCGACACACCGGGGTTCACTCAGTCACACACTGGGGATCACGCAGCGACACACCGGGTTCACTCAGTCACACACAGGGGTTCACTCAGCGACACACCGGGGTTCACTCAGCGACATTCCGGGATTCACTCAGTGACACACCGGGGTTCACTCAGCGACACACTGGCGTTCACTTAGTGACACACCAGGGTTCACTCAGCGACACACCGGGGTTCATTCAGCGACACACCGGGGTTCACTCAGCGACACACTGGGGTTCACTAAGTCACACACTAGTGTTCACTCAGTGACACACCGGGGTTTACTCAGCGACACACCGGGGTTCACTCAGATACACAACGGGGTTCACTCAGTGACACACCGGGGTTCACTCAGCTATACACCGGGGTTCAGTCAGGCACACACCGCGGTTCATTCAGCGACACACCGGGGTTCACTCAGCGACACACTGGGGTTCACACTGCGACACGCCGGGGTTCGCTCAGCGACACACCGGGGTTCACTCAGTCACACACTGGGGTTCACTGAGTGACACACCGGGGTTCACTCAGCGACACACCGGGTTTCACTCAGTCCCACACTGGCGTTCACTCAGCGACACACCGGGGTTCACTCAGCGACACACCGGGGTTCACTCAGCGAAACACCGGGGTTCACTCAGCGACACACCGGGGTTCACTCAGTGACACACCTGGGTTCACTCAGTGACACACCTGTGTTCACTCAGCCACACACCGGGGTTCACTCAGCGACACACCGGGGTTCACTCAGTGACACACCTGTATTCACTCAGTCACACACCGGGGTTCACTCAGCGACACACCTGGTTTCACTCAGTGACACACCTGTGTTCACTCAGCCACACACCGGGATTCACTCAGCGACACACTGGGGTTCACTCAGCGACACACCGGGGTTCACTCAGCGACACACCGGGGTTCACTCAGTGACACACCTGGGTTCGCTCAGTGACACACTGGCGTTCACTCAGCTACACAACGGGGTTCACTCAGTGACACACCGGGGTTCACTCAGCGACACACCGGGGTTCACTCAGATACACAAGGGGGTTCACTCAGTGACACACCGGGGTTCGGTCAGCACACACACGGGTTTACTCAGTGACACACCGGGGTTCACTCAGCTACACACCGGGGTTCAGTCAGGCACACACCGGGGTTCACTCCATGACACACTGGGGTTCACTCAGTGACACACTGGGGTTCACTCAGTGACACACTGGGGTTCACTCAGTCACACACCGGGGTTCACTCAGTTATAAACCGGGGTTCACTCAGCGACACACCGGGGTTCACTTAGTGACACAACAGGGTTCACTCAGCGACACACCGGGATTCACTCAGTCACACACTGGGGTTCACTCAGTCACACACTGGGGTTCACTCAGCGACACACCGGGATTCACTCAGTCACACACTGGGGTTCACTCAGTCACACACTGGGGTTCACTCAGCGACACACCGGGATTCACTCAGTGACAGACCGGGATTCACTCAGTGACACACCGGGGTTCACACCATGACACACTGGGGTTCACTCAGCGATGCACCGGGGTTCACTCAGTGACACACTGGGGTTCACTCAGTGACACACTGGGGTTCACTCAGTCACACACCAGGGTTCACTCAGCGACACACCGGGGTTCACTCAGCGACACACTGGTGTTCACTCAGCGACACACCGGGGTTCACTCAGTGACACATCGGGATTCACTCAGTGACACACCGGGGTTCACTCAGCGACACACTGGTGTTCACTCAGCGACACACCGGGGTTCACTCAGCGACACAGCGGTGTTCACTCAGTCACACACCGGGGTTCACTCAGCGACACACCGGGGTTCACTCAGTCACACACCGGGGTTCACTCAGTCACACACTGGGGTTCACTCAGCGACACACCGGGGTTCAGTCAGTCACACACTGGGGTTCACTCAGCGACACACCGGGGTTCACTCAGTCACACACAGGGGTTCACTCAGCGACACACCGGGGTTCACTCAGCAACACACCGGGATTCACTCAGATACACAACGGGTTTCACTCAGTGACACATCCGGGAATCACTCAGTGACACACCGGGTTTCACTCAGATACACAACGGGGTTCACTCAGCAACACACCGGGATTCACTCAGTGACACACCGGGTTTCACTCAGATACACAACGGGGTTCACTCAGTGACACACCGGGATTCACTCAGTGACACACCGGGTTTCATTCAGCGACACACCGGGGTTCACTCAGCGACACACTGGGGTTAAATCAGCGACACGCCGGGGTTCGCTCAGCGACACACCGGGATTCACTCAGCGACACACCGGGGTTCACTCCGTGACACACCGGGGTTCACACCATGACACACTGGGGTTCACTCAGTGACACACTGGGGTTTACACAGAGACACAACGGGGTTCACTCTGCGACACACCGGGGTTCACTCAGTGACACACCGGGATTCACTCAGCAACACAACGGGGTTCACTCAGTGACACACCGGGATTCACTCAGTGACACACTGGGGTTTACACAGAGACACAACGGGGTTCACTCTGTGACACACCGGGGTTCACACAGTCACACACCGGGGTTCACTCAGTTATAAACCGGGGTTCACTCAGCGACACACCGGGGTTCACTCAGTCACACACTGGGGTTCACTCAGTGACACACCGGGGTTCACTCAGCGACACACCGGGGTTCAGTCTGTGACACACTAGGGTTCACTCAGCGACACACCGGGGTTCACTCAGTGACACACCGGGGCTCACTCAGTCACACACCGGGGTTCACTCAGCGACACACCGAGGTTCACTCAGTCACACACCGGGGTTCACTCAGTCACAAACTGGGGTTCACTGAGCGACACACCGGGGTTCACTCAGTCACACACTGGGGATCACGCAGCGAAAAAAACCGGGTTCACTCAGTCACACACAGGGGTTCACTCAGCGACACACCGGGGTTCACTCAGCGACATCCCGGGATTCACTCAGTGACACGCCGGGGTTCACTCAGCGACACACTGGGGTTCACTTAGTGACACACCAGGGTTCACTCAGCGACACACCGGGGTTCATTCAGCGACACACCGGGGTTCACTCAGCGACACACTGGGGTTCACTAAGTCACACACTAGTGTTCACTCAGTGACACACCGGGGTTTACTCAGCGACACACCGGGGTTCACTCAGATACACAACGGGGTTCACTCAGTGACACACCGGGGTTCACTCAGCTATACACCGGGGTTCAGTCAGGCACACACCGCGGTTCATTCAGCGACACACCGGGATCACTCAGCGACACACTGGGGTTCACACTGAGACACGCCGGGGTTCGCTCAGCGACACACCGGGCTTCACTCAGTCACACACTGGGGTTCACTGAGTGACACACCGGGGTTCACTCAGCGACACACCGGGGTTCACTCAGTCACACACTGGGGTTCACTCAGTGACACACCGGGGTTCACTCCGTGACACACAGGGGTTCACACCATGACACACTGGGGTTCACTCAGCGATGTACCGGGGTTCACTCAGTGACACACTGGGGTTCACTCAGTGACACACTGGGGTTCACTCAGTCACACACCGGGGTTCACTCAGTTATAAACCGGGGTTCACTCAGCGACACACCGGGGTTCACTCAGTCACACACTGGGGTTCACTCAGCGACACACCGGGGTTCACTCAGCGACACACCGGGGTTCAGTCTGTGACACACCGGGGTTCACTCAGCGACACACCGGGGTTCACTCAGCGACACACTGGTGTTCACTCAGCGACACACCGGGGTTCACTCAGTGACACACCGGGGTTCACTCAGTGACACACCGGGATTCATTCAGCGACACACCGGGGTTCACTCCGTGACACACCGGGGTTCACACCATGACACACTGGGGTTCACTCAGCGATGCACCGGGGTTCACTCAGTGACACACTGGGGTTCAATCAGTGACACACTGGGGTTCACTCAGTCACACACCGGGGTTCACACAGTTATAAACCCGGGTTCACTCCGCGACACACCGGGGTTCACTCAGCGACACACCGGGGTTCAGTCAGTGACACACCGGGGTTCACTCAGCGACACACCGGGGTTCACTCAGCGACACACCGGTGTTCACTCAGCGACACACCGGGGTTCACTCAGCGACACAGCGGGGTTCACTCAGTCACACACCGGGGTTCACTCAGTCACACACTGGGGTTCACTCAGCGACACACCGGGGTTCAGTCAGTCACACACTGGGGTTCACTCAGCGACACACCGGGGTTCACTCAGTCACACACAGGGGTTCACTCAGCGACACACCGGGGTTCACTCAGCGACACACCGGGATTCACTCAGTGACACACCTGGGTTCACTCAGCGACACACCGGGGTTCACTCAATCACACATCGGGGTTCACTTAGTGACACACCAGGGTTCACTATGCGACACACCGGGGTTCACTCAGTGACACACCTGGGTTCACTCAGTGACACACCTGGGTTCACTCAGTGACACACTGGCGTTCACTTAGCTGCACAACGGGGTTCACTCAGTGACACACCGGGTTTCACTCAGCTATACACCGGGGTTCAGTCAGGCACACACCGGGGTTCACTCAGCGACACACTGGGGTTCACTCAGCGACACACCGGGTTTCACTCAGTCACACACTGGGGTTCACTCAGTGACATACCGGGGTTCACTCAGTGACACACCGGGGTTC